>NW_027669695.1:0-31191 GCF_964146895.1 Miniopterus schreibersii | reverse complement strand
TTTTTGGGAAAGTCCTAATTCAGGTCACTTGGAAATGTAAGGGTTTCTTCGAGAACATTAAGTCAATCATGCTTTTGCACTCTGCAACCGCTAGAAATGACTTTTTGTACATGCCCGTTTGAAATTCACTGCAAAATGCCCTTCTTTTCTACTTTCTTGTATGTTCTCAACGCATTAGGTGAAAGAGCGTGTTTGAGCAAGAGTGATGCAGTGTGCGTTTTCCTGATTTTCAAGTGATTTGGGAAACATATTCCTTGTATTTCCACATTGTGTAAGAAACAACATGAAGCTTGCAAGAGATTGAAACAATGAATCCCAAAACGTATTCCAGCAGTGAAAACACACGTTTCTACAAAGACCTTGAAGGAGCAAGCAAAAGCCTGGTGGCTGAGTGTTCTTTCAGACAGAAACACATGCATTTCATCCTTCTGGAGTGAGTTTTCAGCCTGGAATTCATCTGCGTTTTGTACTGTGCAGAATGTAGCTACCTGCTCGGGGGTTGTGTCATAGAAGCACCTTTCCTGCAGGAGCTCATTGCAACATTCATTGTTTGGCTAAGTTCTTTAGGGTTGGTTTTGGAAGGTCTTTCAACTTTGGCCAAATCCCGCTTCGTACGAAATTTTTTCACAGCGCTGTTTCCAAAAGTCCACAAAGAGCTGCTGCTTGAAACTGTACACATGCACATCTCCCATACTGGTGTGCTCGTTTCACTACCTGGATTTTGGTTTCCTCTTCTTTCTTTGAAATGACAAGCCTTCATTCGCCATGCTACACACACCTTGTAGCAGTATCAGTGTTAAGCATGTTGGTGCTCTCAAAACTTTGTGTATCCTGTGAAGAGTGAATCACTCTACAATACTAAATACACAACTTAGAGCTCCATTCGCCACAGACACGGAAACACATCTTTTTGGGAAAGTCCTAATTCAGGTCACTTGGAAATGTAAGGGTTTCTTCGAGAACATGAAGTCAATCATGCTTTTGCACTCTGCAACCGCTAGAAATGACTTTTTGTACATGCCCGTTTGAAATTCACTGCAAAATGCCCTTCTTTTCTACTTTCTTGAATGTTCTCAACGCATTAGGTGAAAGAGCGTGTTTGAGCAAGAGTGATGCAGTGTGCGTTTTCCTGATTTTCAAGTGATTTGGGAAACATACTCCTTGTATTTCCACATTGTGTAAGAAACAACATGAAGCTTGCAAGAGATTGAAACAATGAATCCCAAAACGTATTCCAGCAGTGAAAACACACGTTTCTACAAAGACCTTGAAGGAGCAAGCAAAAGCCTGGTGGCTGAGTGTTCTTTCAGACAGAAACACATGCATTTCATCCTTCTGGAGTGAGTTTTCAGCCTGGAATTCATCTGCGTTTTGTACTGTGCAGAATGTAGCTACCTGCTCGGGGGTTGTGTCATAGAAGCACCTTTCCTGCAGGAGCTCATTGCAACATTCATTGTTTGGCTAAGTTCTTTAGGGTTGGTTTTGGAAGGTCTTTCAACTTTGGCCAAATCCCGCTTCGTACGAAATTTTTTCACAGCGCTGTTTCCAAGTGTCCACAAAGAGCTGCTGCTTGAAACTGTACACATGCACATCTCCCATACTGGTGTGCTCGTTTCACTACCTGGATTTCGGTTTCCTCTTCTTTCTTTGAAATGACAAGCCTTCATTCGCCATGCTACACACACCTTGTAGCAGTATCAGTGTTAAGCACGTTGGTGCTCTCAATACGCTGTGTATCCTGTGAAGAGTGAATCACTCGACAATACTAAATACACAACTTAGAGCTCCATTCGCCACAGACACGCAAACACATCTTTTTGGGAAAGTCCTAATTCAGGTCACTTGGAAATGTAAGGGTTTCTTCGAGAACATGAAGTCAATCATGCTTTTGCACTCTGCAACCGCTAGAAATGACTTTTTGTACATGCCCGTTTGAAATTCACTGCAAAATGCCCTTCTTTTCTACTTTCTTGAATGTTCTCAACGCATTAGGTGAAAGAGCGTGTTTGAGCAAGAGTGATGCAGTGTGCGTTTTCCTGATTTTCAAGTGATTTGGGAAACATACTCCTTGTATTTCCACATTGTGTAAGAAACAACATGAAGCTTGCAAGAGATTGAAACAATGAATCCCAAAACGTATTCCAGCAGTGAAAACACACGTTTCTACAAAGACCTTGAAGGAGCAAGCAAAGCCTGGTGGCTGAGTGTTCTTTCAGAGAGAAACACATGCATTTCATCCTTCTGGAGTGAGTTTTCAGCCTGGAATTCATCTGCGTTTTGTACTGTGCAGAATGTAGCTACCTGCTCGGGGGTTGTGTCATAGAAGCACCTTTCCTGCAGGAGCTCATTGCAACATTCATTGTTTGGCTAAGTTCTTTAGGGTTGGTTTTGGAAGGTCTTTCAACTTTGGCCAAATCCCGCTTCGTACGAAATTTTTTCACAGCGCTGTTTCCAAGTGTCCACAAAGAGCTGCTGCTTGAAACTGTACACATGCACATCTCCCATACTGGTGTGCTCGTTTCACTACCTGGATTTCGGTTTCCTCTTCTTTCTTTGAAATGACAAGCCTTCATTCGCCATGCTACACACACCTTGTAGCAGTATCAGTGTTAAGCATGTTGGTGCTCTCAAAACGCTGTGTATCCTGTGAAGAGTGAATCACTCTACAATACTAAATACACAACTTAGAGCTCCATTCGCCACAGACACGGAAACACATCTTTTTGGGAAAGTCCTAATTCAGGTCACTTGGAAATGTAAGGGTTTCTTCGAGAACATGAAGTCAATCATGCTTTTGCACTCTGCAACCGATAGAAATGACTTTTTGTACATGCCCGTTTGAAATTCACTGCAAAATGCCCTTCTTTTCTACTTTCTTGTATGTTCTCAACGCATTAGGTGAAAGAGCGTGTTTGAGCAAGAGTGATGCAGTGTGCGTTTTCCTGATTTTCAAGTGATTTGGGAAACATATTCCTTGTATTTCCACATTGTGTAAGAAACAACATGAAGCTTGCAAGAGATTGAAACAATGAATCCCAAAACGTATTCCAGCAGTGAAAACACACGTTTCTACAAAGACCTTGAAGGAGCAAGCAAAAGCCTGGTGGCTGAGTGTTCTTTCAGACAGAAACACATGCATTTCATCCTTCTGGAGTGAGTTTTCAGCCTGGAATTCATCTGCGTTTTGTACTGTGCAGAATGTAGCTACCTGCTCGGGGGTTGTGTCATAGAAGCACCTTTCCTGCAGGAGCTCATTGCAACATTCATTGTTTGGCTAAGTTCTTTAGGGTTGGTTTTGGAAGGTCTTTCAACTTTGGCCAAATCCCGCTTCGTACGAAATTTTTTCACAGCGCTGTTTCCAAAAGTCCACAAAGAGCTGCTGCTTGAAACTGTACACATGCACATCTCCCATACTGGTGTGCTCGTTTCACTACCTGGATTTTGGTTTCCTCTTCTTTCTTTGAAATGACAAGCCTTCATTCGCCATGCTACACACACCTTGTAGCAGTATCAGTGTTAAGCATGTTGGTGCTCTCAAAACTCTGTGTATCCTGTGAAGAGTGAATCACTCTACAATACTAAATACACAACTTAGAGCTCCATTCGCCACAGACACGGAAACACATCTTTTTGGGAAAGTCCTAATTCAGGTCACTTGGAAATGTAAGGGTTTCTTCGAGAACATGAAGTCAATCATGCTTTTGCACTCTGCAACCGCTAGAAATGACTTTTTGTACATGCCAGTTTGAAATTCACTGCAAAATGCCCTTCTTTTCTACTTTCTTGTATGTTCTCAACGCATTAGGTGAAAGAGCGTGTTTGAGCAAGAGTGATGCAGTGTGCGTTTTCCTGATTTTCAAGTGATTTGGGAAACATATTCCTTGTATTTCCACATTGTGTAAGAAACAACATGAAGCTTGCAAGAGATTGAAACAATGAATCCCAAAACGTATTCCAGCAGTGAAAACACACGTTTCTACAAAGACCTTGAAGGAGCAAGCAAAAGCCTGGTGGCTGAGTGTTCTTTCAGACAGAAACACATGCATTTCATCCTTCTGGAGTGAGTTTTCAGCCTGGAATTCATCTGCGTTTTGTACTGTGCAGAATGTAGCTACCTGCTCGGGGGTTGTGTCATAGAAGCACCTTTCCTGCAGGAGCTCATTGCAACATTCATTGTTTGGCTAAGTTCTTTAGGGTTGGTTTTGGAAGGTCTTTCAACTTTGGCCAAATCCCGCTTCGTACGAAATTTTTTCACAGCGCTGTTTCCAAAAGTCCACAAAGAGCTGCTGCTTGAAACTGTACACATGCACATCTCCCATACTGGTGTGCTCGTTTCACTACCTGGATTTTGGTTTCCTCTTCTTTCTTTGAAATGACAAGCCTTCATTCGCCATGCTACACACACCTTGTAGCAGTATCAGTGTTAAGCATGTTGGTGCTCTCAAAACTCTGTGTATCCTGTGAAGAGTGAATCACTCTACAATACTAAATACACAACTTAGAGCTCCATTCGCCACAGACACGGAAACACATCTTTTTGGGAAAGTCCTAATTCAGGTCACTTGGAAATGTAAGGGTTTCTTCGAGAACATGAAGTCAATCATGCTTTTGCACTCTGCAACCGCTAGAAATGACTTTTTGTACATGCCAGTTTGAAATTCACTGCAAAATGCCCTTCTTTTCTACTTTCTTGAATGTTCTCAACGCATTAGGTGAAAGAGCGTGTTTGAGCAAGAGTGATGCAGTGTGCGTTTTCCTGATTTTCAAGTGATTTGGGAAACATACTCCTTGTATTTCCACATTGTGTAAGAAACAACATGAAGCTTGCAAGAGATTGAAACAATGAATCCCAAAACGTATTCCAGCAGTGAAAACACACGTTTCTACAAAGACCTTGAAGGAGCAAGCAAAAGCCTGGTGGCTGAGTGTTCTTTCAGAGAGAAACACATGCATTTCATCCTTCTGGAGTGAGTTTTCAGCCTGGAATTCATCTGCGTTTTGTACTGTGCAGAATGTAGCTACCTGCTCGGGGGTTGTGTCATAGAAGCACCTTTCCTGCAGGAGCTCATTGCAACATTCATTGTTTGGCTAAGTTCTTTAGGGTTGGTTTTGGAAGGTCTTTCAACTTTGGCCAAATCCCGCTTCGTACGAAATTTTTTCACAGCGCTGTTTCCAAGTGTCCACAAAGAGCTGCTGCTTGAAACTGTACACATGCACATCTCCCATACTGGTGTGCTCGTTTCACTACCTGGATTTCGGTTTCCTCTTCTTTCTTTGAAATGACAAGCCTTCATTCGCCATGCTACACACACCTTGTAGCAGTATCAGTGTTAAGCATGTTGGTGCTCTCAAAACGCTGTGTATCCTGTGAAGAGTGAATCACTCTACAATACTAAATACACAACTTAGAGCTCCATTCGCCACAGACACGGAAACACATCTTTTTGGGAAAGTCCTAATTCAGGTCACTTGGAAATGTAAGGGTTTCTTCGAGAACATGAAGTCAATAATGCTTTTGCACTCTGCAACCGATAGAAATGACTTTTTGTACATGCCCGTTTGAAATTCACTGCAAAATGCCCTTCTTTTCTACTTTCTTGTATGTTCTCAACGCATTAGGTGAAAGAGCGTGTTTGAGCAAGAGTGATGCAGTGTGCGTTTTCCTGATTTTCAAGTTATTTGGGAAACATATTCCTTGTATTTCCACATTGTGTAAGAAACAACATGAAGCTTGCAAGAGATTGAAACAATGAATCCCAAAACGTATTCCAGCAGTGAAAACACACGTTTCTACAAAGACCTTGAAGGAGCAAGCAAAAGCCTGGTGGCTGAGTGTTCTTTCAGACAGAAACACATGCATTTCATCCTTCTGGAGTGAGTTTTCAGCCTGGAATTCATCTGCGTTTTGTACTGTGCAGAATGTAGCTACCTGCTCGGGGGTTGTGTCATAGAAGCACCTTTCCTGCAGGAGCTCATTGCAACATTCATTGTTTGGCTAAGTTCTTTAGGGTTGGTTTTGGAAGGTCTTTCAACTTTGGCCAAATCCCGCTTCGTACGAAATTTTTTCACAGCGCTGTTTCCAAGTGTCCACAAAGAGCTGCTGCTTGAAACTGTACACATGCACATCTCCCATACTGGTGTGCTCGTTTCACTACCTGGATTTCGGTTTCCTCTTCTTTCTTTGAAATGACAAGCCTTCATTCGCCATGCTACACACACCTTGTAGCAGTATCAGTGTTAAGCATGTTGGTGCTCTCAAAACGCTGTGTATCCTGTGAAGAGTGAATCACTCTACAATACTAAATACACAACTTAGAGCTCCATTCGCCACAGACACGGAAACACATCTTTTTGGGAAAGTCCTAATTCAGGTCACTTGGAAATGTAAGGGTTTCTTCGAGAACATGAAGTCAATCATGCTTTTGCACTCTGCAACCGATAGAAATGACTTTTTGTACATGCCCGTTTGAAATTCACTGCAAAATGCCCTTCTTTTCTACTTTCTTGAATGTTCTCAACGCATTAGGTGAAAGAGCGTGTTTGAGCAAGAGTGATGCAGTGTGCGTTTTCCTGATTTTCAAGTGATTTGGGAAACATACTCCTTGTATTTCCACATTGTGTAAGAAACAACATGAAGCTTGCAAGAGATTGAAACAATGAATCCCAAAACGTATTCCAGCAGTGAAAACACACGTTTCTACAAAGACCTTGAAGGAGCAAGCAAAAGCCTGGTGGCTGAGTGTTCTTTCAGAGAGAAACACATGCATTTCATCCTTCTGGAGTGAGTTTTCAGCCTGGAATTCATCTGCGTTTTGTACTGTGCAGAATGTAGCTACCTGCTCGGGGGTTGTGTCATAGAAGCACCTTTCCTGCAGGAGCTCATTGCAACATTCATTGTTTGGCTAAGTTCTTTAGGGTTGGTTTTGGAAGGTCTTTCAACTTTGGCCAAATCCCGCTTCGTACGAAATTTTTTCACAGCGCTGTTTCCAAGTGTCCACAAAGAGCTGCTGCTTGAAACTGTACACATGCACATCTCCCATACTGGTGTGCTCGTTTCACTACCTGGATTTCGGTTTCCTCTTCTTTCTTTGAAATGACAAGCCTTCATTCGCCATGCTACACAAACCTTGTAGCAGTATCAGTGTTAAGCACGTTGGTGCTCTCAATACGCTGTGTATCCTGTGAAGAGTGAATCACTCGACAATACTAAATACACAACTTAGAGCTCCATTCGCCACAGACACGCAAACACATCTTTTTGGGAAAGTCCTAATTCAGGTCACTTGGAAATGTAAGGGTTTCTTCGAGAACATGAAGTCAATCATGCTTTTGCACTCTGCAACCGCTAGAAATGACTTTTTGTACATGCCCGTTTGAAATTCACTGCAAAATGCCCTTCTTTTCTACTTTCTTGTATGTTCTCAACGCATTAGTTGAAAGAGCGTCTTTGAGCAAGAGTGATGCAGTGTCCGTTTTCCTGATTTTCAAGTGATTTGGGAAACATATTCCTTGTATTTCCACATTGTGTAAGAAACAACATGAAGCTTGCAAGAGATTGAAACAATGAATCCCAAAACGTATTCCAGCAGTGAAAACACACGTTTCTACAAAGACCTTGAAGGAGCAAGCAAAAGCCTGGTGGCTGAGTGTTCTTTCAGAGAGAAACACATGCATTTCATCCTTCTGGAGTGAGTTTTCAGCCTGGAATTCATATGCGTTTTGTACTGTTCAGAATGTAGCTACCTGCTCGGGGGTTGTGTCATAGAAGCACCTTTCCTGTAGGAGCTCATTGCAACATTCATTGTTTGGCTAAGTTCTTTAGGGTTGGTTTTGGAAGGTCTTTCAACTTTGGCCAAATCCCGCTTCGTACGAAATTTTTTCACAGCGCTGTTTCCAAGTGTCCACAAAGAGCTGCTGCTTGAAACTGTACACATGCACATCTCCCATACTGGTGTGCTCGTTTCACTACCTGGATTTTGGTTTCCTCTTCTTTCTTTGAAATGACAAGCCTTCATTCGCCATGCTACACACACCTTGTAGCAGTATCAGTGTTAAGCATGTTGGTGCTCTCAATACGCTGTGTATCCTGTGAAGAGTGAATCACTCTACAATACTAAATACACAACTTAGAGCTCCATTCCCCACAGACTCGGAAACACATCTTTTTGGGAAAGTCCTAATTCAGGTCACTTGGAAATGTAAGGGTTTCTTCGAGAACATGAAGTCAATCATGCTTTTGCACTCTGCAACCGATAGAAATGACTTTTTGTACATGCCCGTTTGAAATTCACTGCAAAATGCCCTTCTTTTCTACTTTCTTGAATGTTCTCAACGCATTAGGTGGAAGAGCGTGTTTGAGCAAGAGTGATGCAGTGTGCGTTTTCCTGATTTTCAAGTGATTTGGGAAACATATTCCTTGTATTTCCACATTGTGTAAGAAACAACATGAAGCTTGCAAGAGATTGAAACAATGAATCCCAAAACGTATTCCAGCAGTGAAAACACACGTTTCTACAAAGACCTTGAAGGAGCAAGCAAAAGCCTGGTGGCTGAGTGTTCTTTCAGAGAGAAACACATGCATTTCATCCTTCTGGAGTGAGTTTTCAGCCTGGAATTCATCTGCGTTTTGTACTGTGCAGAATGTAGCTACCTGCTCGGGGGTTGTGTCATAGAAGCACCTTTCCTGCAGGAGCTCATTGCAACATTCATTGTTTGGCTAAGTTCTTTAGGGTTGGTTTTGGAAGGTCTTTCAACTTTGGCCAAATCCCGCTTCGTACGAAATTTTTTCACAGCGCTGTTTCCAAGTGTCCACAAAGAGCTGCTGCTTGAAACTGTACACATGCACATCTCCCATACTGGTGTGCTCGTTTCACTACCTGGATTTTGGTTTCCTCTTCTTTCTTTGAAATGACAAGCCTTCATTCGCCATGCTACACACACCTTTAGCAGTATCAGTGTTAAGCACGTTGGTGCTCTCAATACGCTGTGTATCCTGTGAAGAGTGAATCACTCGACAATACTAAATACACAACTTAGAGCTCCATTCGCCACAGACACGCAAACACATCTTTTTGGGAAAGTCCTAATTCAGGTCACTTGGAAATGTAAGGGTTTCTTCGAGAACATGAAGTCAATCATGCTTTTGCACTCTGCAACCGATAGAAATGACTTTTTGTACATGCCCGTTTGAAATTCACTGCAAAATGCCCTTCTTTTCTACTTTCTTGAATGTTCTCAACGCATTAGGTGAAAGAGCGTGTTTGAGCAAGAGTGATGCAGTGTGCGTTTTCCTGATTTTCAAGTGATTTGGGAAACATACTCCTTGTATTTCCACATTGTGTAAGAAACAACATGAAGCTTGCAAGAGATTGAAACAATGAATCCCAAAACGTATTCCAGCAGTGAAAACACACGTTTCTACAAAGACCTTGAAGGGGCAAGCAAAAGCCTGGTGGCTGAGTGTTCTTTCAGAGAGAAACACATGCATTTCATCCTTCTGGAGTGAGTTTTCAGCCTGGAATTCATCTGCGTTTTGTACTGTGCAGAATGTAGCTACCTGCTCGGGGGTTGTGTCATAGAAGCACCTTTCCTGCAGGAGCTCATTGCAACATTCATTGTTTGGCTAAGTTCTTTAGGGTTGGTTTTGGAAGGTCTTTCAACTTTGGCCAAATCCCGCTTCGTACGAAATTTTTTCACAGCGCTGTTTCCAAGTGTCCACAAAGAGCTGCTGCTTGAAACTGTACACATGCACATCTCCCATACTGGTGTGCTCGTTTCACTACCTGGATTTCGGTTTCCTCTTCTTTCTTTGAAATGACAAGCCTTCATTCGCCATGCTACACAAACCTTGTAGCAGTATCAGTGTTAAGCACGTTGGTGCTCTCAATACGCTGTGTATCCTGTGAAGAGTGAATCACTCGACAATACTAAATACACAACTTAGAGCTCCATTCGCCACAGACACGCAAACACATCTTTTTGGGAAAGTCCTAATTCAGGTCACTTGGAAATGTAAGGGTTTCTTCGAGAACATGAAGTCAATCATGCTTTTGCACTCTGCAACCGCTAGAAATGACTTTTTGTACATGCCCGTTTGAAATTCACTGCAAAATGCCCTTCTTTTCTACTTTCTTGTATGTTCTCAACGCATTAGTTGAAAGAGCGTGATTGAGCAAGAGTGATGCAGTGTGCGTTTTCCTGATTTTCAAGTGATTTGGGAAACATACTCCTTGTATTTCCACATTGTGTAAGAAACAACATGAAGCTTGCAAGAGATTGAAACAATGAATCCCAAAACGTATTCCAGCAGTGGAAACACACGTTTCTACAAAGACCTTGAAGGAGCAAGCAAAAGCCTGGTGCCTGAGTGTTCTTTCAGAGAGAAACACATGCATTTCATCCTTCTGGAGTGAGTTTTCAGCCTGGAATTCATCTGCGTTTTGTACTGTGCAGAATGTAGCTACCTGCTCGGGGGTTGTGTCATAGAAGCACCTTTCCTGCAGGAGCTCATTGCAACATTCATTGTTTGGCTAAGTTCTTTAGGGTTGGTTTTGGAAGGTCTTTCAACTTTGGCCAAATCCCGCTTCGTACGAAATTTTTTCACAGCGCTGTTTCCAAGTGTCCACAAAGAGCTGCTGCTTGAAACTGTACACATGCACATCTCCCATACTGGTGTGCTCGTTTCACTACCTGGATTTTGGTTTCCTCTTCTTTCTTTGAAATGACAAGCCTTCATTCGCCATGCTACACACACCTTGTAGCAGTATCAGTGTTAAGCATGTTGGTGCTCTCATAAAGCTGTGTATCCTGTGAAGAGTGAATCACTCGACAATACTAAATACACAACTTAGAGCTCCATTCGCCACAGACACGGAAACACATCTTTTTGGGAAAGTCCTAATTCAGGTCACTTGGAAATGTAAGGGTTTCTTCGAGAACATGAAGTCAATCATGCTTTTGCACTCTGCAACCGATAGAAATGACTTTTTGTACATGCCCGTTTGAAATTCACTGCAAAATGCCCTTCTTTTCTACTTTCTTGAATGTTCTCAACGCATTAGGTGAAAGAGCGTGTTTGAGCAAGAGTGATGCAGTGTGCGTTTTCCTGATTTTCAAGTGATTTGGGAAACATATTCCTTGTATTTCCACATTGTGTAAGAAACAACATGAAGCTTGCAAGAGATTGAAACAATGAATCCCAAAACGTATTCCAGCAGTGAAAACACACGTTTCTACAAAGACCTTGAAGGAGCAAGCAAAAGCCTGGTGGCTGAGTGTTCTTTCAGAGAGAAACACATGCATTTCATCCTTCTGGAGTGAGTTTTCAGCCTGGAATTCATCTGCGTTTTGTACTGTGCAGAATGTAGCTACCTGCTCGGGGGTTGTGTCATAGAAGCACCTTTCCTGCAGGAGCTCATTGCAACATTCATTGTTTGGCTAAGTTCTTTAGGGTTGGTTTTGGAAGGTCTTTCAACTTTGGCCAAATCCCGCTTCGTACGAAATTTTTTCACAGCGCTGTTTCCAAGTGTCCACAAAGAGCTGCTGCTTGAAACTGTACACATGCACATCTCCCATACTGGTGTGCTCGTTTCACTACCTGGATTTTGGTTTCCTCTTCTTTCTTTGAAATGACAAGCCTTCATTCGCCATGCTACACACACCTTGTAGCAGTATCAGTGTTAAGCATGTCGGTGCTCTCAATACGGTGTGTAGCCTGTGAAGAGTGAATCACTCGACAATACTAAATACACAACTTAGAGCTCCATTCCCCACAGACACGGAAATACATCTTTTTGGGAAAGTCCTAATTCAGGTCACTTGGAAATGTAAGGGTTTCTTCGAGAACATGAAGTCAATCATGCTTTTGCACTCTGCAACCGCTAGAAATGACTTTTTGTACATGCCCGTTTGAAATTCACTGCAAAATGCCCTTCTTTTCTACTTTCTTGAATGTTCTCAACGCATTAGGTGAAAGAGCGTGTTTGAGCAAGAGTGATGCAGTGTGCGTTTTCCTGATTTTCAAGTGATTTGGGAAACATACTCCTTGTATTTCCACATTGTGTAAGAAACAACATGAAGCTTGCAAGAGATTGAAACAATGAATCCCAAAACGTATTCCAGCAGTGAAAACACACGTTTCTACAAAGACCTTGAAGGGGCAAGCAAAAGCCTGGTGGCTGAGTGTTCTTTCAGAGAGAAACACATGCATTTCATCCTTCTGGAGTGAGTTTTCAGCCTGGAATTCATCTGCGTTTTGTACTGTGCAGAATGTAGCTACCTGCTCGGGGGTTGTGTCATAGAAGCACCTTTCCTGCAGGAGCTCATTGCAACATTCATTGTTTGGCTAAGTTCTTTAGGGTTGGTTTTGGAAGGTCTTTCAACTTTGGCCAAATCCCGCTTCGTACGAAATTTTTTCACAGCGCTGTTTCCAAGTGTCCACAAAGAGCTGCTGCTTGAAACTGTACACATGCACATCTCCCATACTGGTGTGCTAGTTTCACTACCTGGATTTTGGTTTCCTCTTCTTTCTTTGAAATGACAAGCCTTCATTCGCCATGCTACACACACCTTGTAGCAGTATCAGTGTTAAGCATGTTGGTGCTCTCATAAAGCTGTGTATCCTGTGAAGAGTGAATCACTCTACAATACTAAATACACAACTTAGAGCGCCATTCCCCACAGACACGGAAACACATCTTTTTGGGAAAGTCCTAATTCAGGTCACTTGGAAATGTAAGGGTTTCTTCGAGAACATGAAGTCAATCATGCTTTTGCACTCTGCAACCGATAGAAATGACTTTTTGTACATGCCCGTTTGAAATTCACTGCAAAATGCCCTTCTTTTCTACTTTCTTGAATGTTCTCAACGCATTAGGTGAAAGAGCGTGTTTGAGCAAGAGTGATGCAGTGTGCGTTTTCCTGATTTTCAAGTGATTTGGGAAACATACTCCTTGTATTTCCACATTGTGTAAGAAACAACATGAAGCTTGCAAGAGATTGAAACAATGAATCCCAAAACGTATTCCAGCAGTGAAAACACACGTTTCTACAAAGACCTTGAAGGAGCAAGCAAAAGCCTGGTGGCTGAGTGTTCTTTCAGAGAGAAACACATGCATTTCATCCTTCTGGAGTGAGTTTTCAGCCTGGAATTCATCTGCGTTTTGTACTGTGCAGAATGTAGCTACCTGCTCGGGGGTTGTGTCATAGAAGCACCTTTCCTGCAGGAGCTCATTGCAACATTCATTGTTTGGCTAAGTTCTTTAGGGTTGGTTTTGGAAGGTCTTTCAACTTTGGCCAAATCCCGCTTCGTACGAAATTTTTTCACAGCGCTGTTTCCAAGTGTCCACAAAGAGCTGCTGCTTGAAACTGTACACATGCACATCTCCCATACTGGTGTGCTCGTTTCACTACCTGGATTTCGGTTTCCTCTTCTTTCTTTGAAATGACAAGCCTTCATTCGCCATGCTACACACACCTTGTAGCAGTATCAGTGTTAAGCACGTTGGTGCTCTCAATACGCTGTGTATCCTGTGAAGAGTGAATCACTCGACAATACTAAATACACAACTTAGAGCTCCATTCGCCACAGACACGCAAACACATCTTTTTGGGAAAGTCCTAATTCAGGTCACTTGGAAATGTAAGGGTTTCTTCGAGAACATTAAGTCAATCATGCTTTTGCACTCTGCAACCGCTAGAAATGACTTTTTGTACATGCCCGTTTGAAATTCACTGCAAAATGCCCTTCTTTTCTACTTTCTTGTATGTTCTCAACGCATTAGGTGAAAGAGCGTGTTTGAGCAAGAGTGATGCAGTGTGCGTTTTCCTGATTTTCAAGTGATTTGGGAAACATATTCCTTGTATTTCCACATTGTGTAAGAAACAACATGAAGCTTGCAAGAGATTGAAACAATGAATCCCAAAACGTATTCCAGCAGTGAAAACACACGTTTCTACAAAGACCTTGAAGGAGCAAGCAAAAGCCTGGTGGCTGAGTGTTCTTTCAGACAGAAACACATGCATTTCATCCTTCTGGAGTGAGTTTTCAGCCTGGAATTCATCTGCGTTTTGTACTGTGCAGAATGTAGCTACCTGCTCGGGGGTTGTGTCATAGAAGCACCTTTCCTGCAGGAGCTCATTGCAACATTCATTGTTTGGCTAAGTTCTTTAGGGTTGGTTTTGGAAGGTCTTTCAACTTTGGCCAAATCCCGCTTCGTACGAAATTTTTTCACAGCGCTGTTTCCAAAAGTCCACAAAGAGCTGCTGCTTGAAACTGTACACATGCACATCTCCCATACTGGTGTGCTCGTTTCACTACCTGGATTTTGGTTTCCTCTTCTTTCTTTGAAATGACAAGCCTTCATTCGCCATGCTACACACACCTTGTAGCAGTATCAGTGTTAAGCATGTTGGTGCTCTCAAAACTTTGTGTATCCTGTGAAGAGTGAATCACTCTACAATACTAAATACACAACTTAGAGCTCCATTCGCCACAGACACGGAAACACATCTTTTTGGGAAAGTCCTAATTCAGGTCACTTGGAAATGTAAGGGTTTCTTCGAGAACATGAAGTCAATCATGCTTTTGCACTCTGCAACCGCTAGAAATGACTTTTTGTACATGCCCGTTTGAAATTCACTGCAAAATGCCCTTCTTTTCTACTTTCTTGAATGTTCTCAACGCATTAGGTGAAAGAGCGTGTTTGAGCAAGAGTGATGCAGTGTGCGTTTTCCTGATTTTCAAGTGATTTGGGAAACATACTCCTTGTATTTCCACATTGTGTAAGAAACAACATGAAGCTTGCAAGAGATTGAAACAATGAATCCCAAAACGTATTCCAGCAGTGAAAACACACGTTTCTACAAAGACCTTGAAGGAGCAAGCAAAAGCCTGCTGGCTGAGTGTTCTTTCAGACAGAAACACATGCATTTCATCCTTCTGGAGTGAGTTTTCAGCCTGGAATTCATCTGCGTTTTGTACTGTGCAGAATGTAGCTACCTGCTCGGGGGTTGTGTCATAGAAGCACCTTTCCTGCAGGAGCTCATTGCAACATTCATTGTTTGGCTAAGTTCTTTAGGGTTGGTTTTGGAAGGTCTTTCAACTTTGGCCAAATCCCGCTTCGTACGAAATTTTTTCACAGCGCTGTTTCCAAGTGTCCACAAAGAGCTGCTGCTTGAAACTGTACACATGCACATCTCCCATACTGGTGTGCTCGTTTCACTACCTGGATTTCGGTTTCCTCTTCTTTCTTTGAAATGACAAGCCTTCATTCGCCATGCTACACACACCTTGTAGCAGTATCAGTGTTAAGCACGTTGGTGCTCTCAATACGCTGTGTATCCTGTGAAGAGTGAATCACTCGACAATACTAAATACACAACTTAGAGCTCCATTCGCCACAGACACGCAAACACATCTTTTTGGGAAAGTCCTAATTCAGGTCACTTGGAAATGTAAGGGTTTCTTCGAGAACATGAAGTCAATCATGCTTTTGCACTCTGCAACCGCTAGAAATGACTTTTTGTACATGCCCGTTTGAAATTCACTGCAAAATGCCCTTCTTTTCTACTTTCTTGTATGTTCTCAACGCATTAGGTGAAAGAGCGTGTTTGAGCAAGAGTGATGCAGTGTGCGTTTTCCTGATTTTCAAGTTATTTGGGAAACATATTCCTTGTATTTCCACATTGTGTAAGAAACAACATGAAGCTTGCAAGAGATTGAAACAATGAATCCCAAAACGTATTCCAGCAGTGAAAACACACGTTTCTACAAAGACCTTGAAGGAGCAAGCAAAAGCCTGGTGGCTGAGTGTTCTTTCAGACAGAAACACATGCATTTCATCCTTCTGGAGTGAGTTTTCAGCCTGGAATTCATCTGCGTTTTGTACTGTGCAGAATGTAGCTACCTGCTCGGGGGTTGTGTCATAGAAGCACCTTTCCTGCAGGAGCTCATTGCAACATTCATTGTTTGGCTAAGTTCTTTAGGGTTGGTTTTGGAAGGTCTTTCAACTTTGGCCAAATCCCGCTTCGTACGAAATTTTTTCACAGCGCTGTTTCCAAGTGTCCACAAAGAGCTGCTGCTTGAAACTGTACACATGCACATCTCCCATACTGGTGTGCTCGTTTCACTACCTGGATTTTGGTTTCCTCTTCTTTCTTTGAAATGACAAGCCTTCATTCGCCATGCTACACACACCTTGTAGCAGTATCAGTGTTAAGCATGTTGGTGCTCTCAAAACGCTGTGTATGCTGTGAAGAGTGAATCACTCTACAATACTAAATACACAACTTAGAGCTCCATTCGCCACAGACACGGAAACACATCTTTTTGGGAAAGTACTAATTCAGGTCACTTGGAAATGTAAGGGTTTCTTCGAGAACATGAAGTCAATCATGCTTTTGCACTCTGCAACCGCTAGAAATGACTTTTTGTACATGCCAGTTTGAAATTCACTGCAAAATGCCCTTCTTTTCTACTTTCTTGAATGTTCTCAAAGCATTAGGTGAAAGAGCGTGTTTGAGCAAGAGTGATGCAGTGTGCGTTTTCCTGATTTTCAAGTGATTTGGGAAACATACTCCTTGTATTTCCACATTGTGTAAGAAACAACATGAAGCTTGCAAGAGATTGAAACAATGAATCCCAAAACGTATTCCAGCAGTGAAAACACACGTTTCTACAAAGACCTTGAAGGAGCAAGCAAAAGCCTGGTGGCTGAGTGTTCTTTCAGAGAGAAACACATGCATTTCATCCTTCTGGAGTGAGTTTTCAGCCTGGAATTCATCTGCGTTTTGTACTGTGCAGAATGTAGCTACCTGCTCGGGGGTTGTGTCATAGAAGCACCTTTCCTGCAGGAGCTCATTGCAACATTCATTGTTTGGCTAAGTTCTTTAGGGTTGGTTTTGGAAGGTCTTTCAACTTTGGCCAAATCCCGCTTCGTACGAAATTTTTTCACAGCGCTGTTTCCAAGTGTCCACAAAGAGCTGCTGCTTGAAACTGTACACATGCACATCTCCCATACTGGTGTGCTCGTTTCACTACCTGGATTTCGGTTTCCTCTTCTTTCTTTGAAATGACAAGCCTTCATTCGCCATGCTACACACACCTTGTAGCAGTATCAGTGTTAAGCACGTTGGTGCTCTCAATACGCTGTGTATCCTGTGAAGAGTGAATCACTCGACAATACTAAATACACAACTTAGAGCTCCATTCGCCACAGACACGCAAACACATCTTTTTGGGAAAGTCCTAATTCAGGTCACTTGGAAATGTAAGGGTTTCTTCGAGAACATGAAGTCAATCATGCTTTTGCACTCTGCAACCGATAGAAATGACTTTTTGTACATGCCCGTTTGAAATTCACTGCAAAATGCCCTTCTTTTCTACTTTCTTGTATGTTCTCAACGCATTAGGTGAAAGAGCGTGTTTGAGCAAGAGTGATGCAGTGTGCGTTTTCCTGATTTTCAAGTTATTTGGGAAACATATTCCTTGTATTTCCACATTGTGTAAGAAACAACATGAAGCTTGCAAGAGATTGAAACAATGAATCCCAAAACGTATTCCAGCAGTGAAAACACACGTTTCTACAAAGACCTTGAAGGAGCAAGCAAAAGCCTGGTGGCTGAGTGTTCTTTCAGACAGAAACACATGCATTTCATCCTTCTGGAGTGAGTTTTCAGCCTGGAATTCATCTGCGTTTTGTACTGTGCAGAATGTAGCTACCTGCTCGGGGGTTGTGTCATAGAAGCACCTTTCCTGCAGGAGCTCATTGCAACATTCATTGTTTGGCTAAGTTCTTTAGGGTTGGTTTTGGAAGGTCTTTCAACTTTGGCCAAATCCCGCTTCGTACGAAATTTTTTCACAGCGCTGTTTCCAAGTGTCCACAAAGAGCTGCTGCTTGAAACTGTACACATGCACATCTCCCATACTGGTGTGCTCGTTTCACTACCTGGATTTTGGTTTCCTCTTCTTTCTTTGAAATGACAAGCCTTCATTCGCCATGCTACACACACCTTGTAGCAGTATCAGTGTTAAGCATGTTGGTGCTCTCAAAACGCTGTGTATCCTGTGAAGAGTGAATCACTCTACAATACTAAATACACAACTTAGAGCTCCATTCGCCACAGACACGGAAACACATCTTTTTGGGAAAGTCCTAATTCAGGTCACTTGGAAATGTAAGGGTTTCTTCGAGAACATGAAGTCAATCATGCTTTTGCACTCTGCAACCGATAGAAATGACTTTTTGTACATGCCAGTTTGAAATTCACTGCAAAATGCCCTTCTTTTCTACTTTCTTGAATGTTCTCAACGCATTAGGTGAAAGAGCGTTTGAGCAAGAGTGATGCAGTGTGCGTTTTCCTGATTTTCAAGTGATTTGGGAAACATACTCCTTGTATTTCCACATTGTGTAAGAAACAACATGAAGCTTGCAAGAGATTGAAACAATGAATCCCAAAACGTATTCCAGCAGTGAAAACACACGTTTCTACAAAGACCTTGAAGGAGCAAGCAAAAGCCTGGTGGCTGAGTGTTCTTTCAGAGAGAAACACATGCATTTCATCCTTCTGGAGTGAGTTTTCAGCCTGGAATTCATCTGCGTTTTGTACTGTGCAGAATGTAGCTACCTGCTCGGGGGTTGTGTCATAGAAGCACCTTTCCTGCAGGAGCTCATTGCAACATTCATTGTTTGGCTAAGTTCTTTAGGGTTGGTTTTGGAAGGTCTTTCAACTTTGGCCAAATCCCGCTTCGTACGAAATTTTTTCACAGCGCTGTTTCCAAGTGTCCACAAAGAGCTGCTGCTTGAAACTGTACACATGCACATCTCCCATACTGGTGTGCTCGTTTCACTACCTGGATTTTGGTTTCCTCTTCTTTCTTTGAAATGACAAGCCTTCATTCGCCATGCTACACACACCTTGTAGCAGTATCAGTGTTAAGCACGTTGGTGCTCTCAAAACGCTGTGTATGCTGTGAAGAGTGAATCACTCTACAATACTAAATACACAACTTAGAGCTCCATTCGCCACAGACACGGAAACACATCTTTTTGGGAAAGTACTAATTCAGGTCACTTGGAAATGTAAGGGTTTCTTCGAGAACATGAAGTCAATCATGCTTTTGCACTCTGCAACCGCTAGAAATGACTTTTTGTACATGCCAGTTTGAAATTCACTGCAAAATGCCCTTCTTTTCTACTTTCTTGAATGTTCTCAACGCATTAGGTGAAAGAGCGTGTTTGAGCAAGAGTGATGCAGTGTGCGTTTTCCTGATTTTCAAGTGATTTGGGAAACATACTCCTTGTATTTCCACATTGTGTAAGAAACAACATGAAGCTTGCAAGAGATTGAAACAATGAATCCCAAAACGTATTCCAGCAGTGAAAACACACGTTTCTACAAAGACCTTGAAGGAGCAAGCAAAAGCCTGCTGGCTGAGTGTTCTTTCAGACAGAAACACATGCATTTCATCCTTCTGGAGTGAGTTTTCAGCCTGGAATTCATCTGCGTTTTGTACTGTGCAGAATGTAGCTACCTGCTCGGGGGTTGTGTCATAGAAGCACCTTTCCTGCAGGAGCTCATTGCAACATTCATTGTTTGGCTAAGTTCTTTAGGGTTGGTTTTGGAAGGTCTTTCAACTTTGGCCAAATCCCGCTTCGTACGAAATTTTTTCACAGCGCTGTTTCCAAGTGTCCACAAAGAGCTGCTGCTTGAAACTGTACACATGCACATCTCCCATACTGGTGTGCTCGTTTCACTACCTGGATTTCGGTTTCCTCTTCTTTCTTTGAAATGACAAGCCTTCATTCGCCATGCTACACACACCTTGTAGCAGTATCAGTGTTAAGCACGTTGGTGCTCTCAATACGCTGTGTATCCTGTGAAGAGTGAATCACTCGACAATACTAAATACACAACTTAGAGCTCCATTCGCCACAGACACGCAAACACATCTTTTTGGGAAAGTCCTAATTCAGGTCACTTGGAAATGTAAGGGTTTCTTCGAGAACATGAAGTCAATCATGCTTTTGCACTCTGCAACCGCTAGAAATGACTTTTTGTACATGCCCGTTTGAAATTCACTGCAAAATGCCCTTCTTTTCTACTTTCTTGTATGTTCTCAACGCATTAGTTGAAAGAGCGTGTTTGAGCAAGAGTGATGCAGTGTGCGTTTTCCTGATTTTCAAGTTATTTGGGAAACATATTCCTTGTATTTCCACATTGTGTAAGAAACAACATGAAGCTTGCAAGAGATTGAAACAATGAATCCCAAAACGTATTCCAGCAGTGAAAACACACGTTTCTACAAAGACCTTGAAGGAGCAAGCAAAAGCCTGGTGGCTGAGTGTTCTTTCAGAGAGAAACACATGCATTTCATCCTTCTGGAGTGAGTTTTCAGCCTGGAATTCATCTGCGTTTTGTACTGTGCAGAATGTAGCTACCTGCTCGGGGGTTGTGTCATAGAAGCACCTTTCCTGCAGGAGCTCATTGCAACATTCATTGTTTGGCTAAGTTCTTTAGGGTTGGTTTTGGAAGGTCTTTCAACTTTGGCCAAATCCCGCTTCGTACGAAATTTTTTCACAGCGCTGTTTCCAAGTGTCCACAAAGAGCTGCTGCTTGAAACTGTACACATGCACATCTCCCATACTGGTGTGCTCGTTTCACTACCTGGATTTTGGTTTCCTCTTCTTTCTTTGAAATGACAAGCCTTCATTCGCCATGCTACACACACCTTGTAGCAGTATCAGTGTTAAGCATGTTGGTGCTCTCAAAACGCTGTGTATGCTGTGAAGAGTGAATCACTCTACAATACTAAATACACAACTTAGAGCTCCATTCGCCACAGACACGGAAACACATCTTTTTGGGAAAGTACTAATTCAGGTCACTTGGAAATGTAAGGGTTTCTTCGAGAACATGAAGTCAATCATGCTTTTGCACTCTGCAACCGCTAGAAATGACTTTTTGTACATGCCAGTTTGAAATTCACTGCAAAATGCCCTTCTTTTCTACTTTCTTGAATGTTCTCAACGCATTAGGTGAAAGAGCGTGTTTGAGCAAGAGTGATGCAGTGTGCGTTTTCCTGATTTTCAAGTGATTTGGGAAACATACTCCTTGTATTTCCACATTGTGTAAGAAACAACATGAAGCTTGCAAGAGATTGAAACAATGAATCCCAAAACGTATTCCAGCAGTGAAAACACACGTTTCTACAAAGACCTTGAAGGAGCAAGCAAAAGCCTGGTGGCTGAGTGTTCTTTCAGAGAGAAACACATGCATTTCATCCTTCTGGAGTGAGTTTTCAGCCTGGAATTCATCTGCGTTTTGTACTGTGCAGAATGTAGCTACCTGCTCGGGGGTTGTGTCATAGAAGCACCTTTCCTGCAGGAGCTCATTGCAACATTCATTGTTTGGCTAAGTTCTTTAGGGTTGGTTTTGGAAGGTCTTTCAACTTTGGCCAAATCCCGCTTCGTACGAAATTTTTTCACAGCGCTGTTTCCAAGTGTCCACAAAGAGCTGCTGCTTGAAACTGTACACATGCACATCTCCCATACTGGTGTGCTCGTTTCACTACCTGGATTTCGGTTTCCTCTTCTTTCTTTGAAATGACAAGCCTTCATTCGCCATGCTACACACACCTTGTAGCAGTATCAGTGTTAAGCACGTTGGTGCTCTCAATACGCTGTGTATCCTGTGAAGAGTGAATCACTCGACAATACTAAATACACAACTTAGAGCTCCATTCGCCACAGACACGCAAACACATCTTTTTGGGAAAGTCCTAATTCAGGTCACTTGGAAATGTAAGGGTTTTTCGAGAACATGAAGTCAATCATGCTTTTGCACTCTGCAACCGATAGAAATGACTTTTTGTACATGCCCGTTTGAAATTCACTGCAAAATGCCCTTCTTTTCTACTTTCTTGTATGTTCTCAACGCATTAGGTGAAAGAGCGTGTTTGAGCAAGAGTGATGCAGTGTGCGTTTTCCTGATTTTCAAGTTATTTGGGAAACATATTCCTTGTATTTCCACATTGTGTAAGAAACAACATGAAGCTTGCAAGAGATTGAAACAATGAATCCCAAAACGTATTCCAGCAGTGAAAACACACGTTTCTACAAAGACCTTGAAGGAGCAAGCAAAAGCCTGGTGGCTGAGTGTTCTTTCAGACAGAAACACATGCATTTCATCCTTCTGGAGTGAGTTTTCAGCCTGGAATTAATCTGCGTTTTGTACTGTGCAGAATGTAGCTACCTGCTCGGGGGTTGTGTCATAGAAGCACCTTTCCTGCAGGAGCTCATTGCAACATTCATTGTTTGGCTAAGTTCTTTAGGGTTGGTTTTGGAAGGTCTTTCAACTTTGGCCAAATCCCGCTTCGTACGAAATTTTTTCACAGCGCTGTTTCCAAGTGTCCACAAAGAGCTGCTGCTTGAAACTGTACACATGCACATCTCCCATACTGGTGTGCTCGTTTCACTACCTGGATTTTGGTTTCCTCTTCTTTCTTTGAAATGACAAGCCTTCATTCGCCATGCTACACACACCTTGTAGCAGTATCAGTGTTAAGCATGTTGGTGCTCTCAAAACGCTGTGTATCCTGTGAAGAGTGAATCACTCTACAATACTAAATACACAACTTAGAGCTCCATTCGCCACAGACACGGAAACACATCTTTTTGGGAAAGTCCTAATTCAGGTCACTTGGAAATGTAAGGGTTTCTTCGAGAACATGAAGTCAATCATGCTTTTGCACTCTGCAACCGATAGAAATGACTTTTTGTACATGCCAGTTTGAAATTCACTGCAAAATGCCCTTCTTTTCTACTTTCTTGAATGTTCTCAACGCATTAGGTGAAAGAGCGTGTTTGAGCAAGAGTGATGCAGTGTGCGTTTTCCTGATTTTCAAGTGATTTGGGAAACATACTCCTTGTATTTCCACATTGTGTAAGAAACAACATGAAGCTTGCAAGAGATTGAAACAATGAATCCCAAAACGTATTCCAGCAGTGAAAACACACGTTTCTACAAAGACCTTGAAGGAGCAAGCAAAAGCCTGGTGGCTGAGTGTTCTTTCAGAGAGAAACACATGCATTTCATCCTTCTGGAGTGAGTTTTCAGCCTGGAATTCATCTGCGTTTTGTACTGTGCAGAATGTAGCTACCTGCTCGGGGGTTGTGTCATAGAAGCACCTTTCCTGCAGGAGCTCATTGCAACATTCATTGTTTGGCTAAGTTCTTTAGGGTTGGTTTTGGAAGGTCTTTCAACTTTGGCCAAATCCCGCTTCGTACGAAATTTTTTCACAGCGCTGTTTCCAAGTGTCCACAAAGAGCTGCTGCTTGAAACTGTACACATGCACATCTCCCATACTGGTGTGCTCGTTTCACTACCTGGATTTCGGTTTCCTCTTCTTTCTTTGAAATGACAAGCCTTCATTCGCCATGCTACACAAACCTTGTAGCAGTATCAGTGTTAAGCACGTTGGTGCTCTCAATACGCTGTGTATCCTGTGAAGAGTGAATCACTCGACAATACTAAATACACAACTTAGAGCTCCATTCGCCACAGACACGCAAACACATCTTTTTGGGAAAGTCCTAATTCAGGTCACTTGGAAATGTAAGGGTTTCTTCGAGAACATGAAGTCAATCATGCTTTTGCACTCTGCAACCGCTAGAAATGACTTTTTGTACATGCCCGTTTGAAATTCACTGCAAAATGCCCTTCTTTTCTACTTTCTTGTATGTTCTCAACGCATTAGTTGAAAGAGCGTCTTTGAGCAAGAGTGATGCAGTGTGCGTTTTCCTGATTTTCAAGTGATTTGGGAAACATACTCCTTGTATTTCCACATTGTGTAAGAAACAACATGAAGCTTGCAAGAGATTGAAACAATGAATCCCAAAACGTATTCCAGCAGTGAAAACACACGTTTCTACAAAGACCTTGAAGGAGCAAGCAAAAGCCTGGTGGCTGAGTGTTCTTTCAGAGAGAAACACATGCATTTCATCCTTCTGGAGTGAGTTTTCAGCCTGGAATTCATATGCGTTTTGTACTGTGCAGAATGTAGCTACCTGCTCGGGGGTTGTGTCATAGAAGCACCTTTCCTGCAGGAGCTCATTGCAACATTCATTGTTTGGCTAAGTTCTTTAGGGTTGGTTTTGGAAGGTCTTTCAACTTTGGCCAAATCCCGCTTCGTACGAAATTTTTTCACAGCGCTGTTTCCAAGTGTCCACAAAGAGCTGCTGCTTTAAACTGTACACATGCACATCTCCCATACTGGTGTGCTCGTTTCACTACCTGGATTTCGGTTTCCTCTTCTTTCTTTGAAATGACAAGCCTTCATTCGCCATGCTACACAAACCTTGTAGCAGTATCAGTGTTAAGCACTTTGGTGCTCTCAATACGCTGTGTATCCTGTGAAGAGTGAATCACTCGACAATACTAAATACACAACTTAGAGCTCCATTCGCCACAGACACGCAAACACATCTTTTTGGGAAAGTCCTAATTCAGGTCACTTGGAAATGTAAGGGTTTCTTCGAGAACATGAAGTCAATCATGCTTTTGCACTCTGCAACCGCTAGAAATGACTTTTTGTACATGCCCGTTTGAAATTCACTGCAAAATGCCCTTCTTTTCTACTTTCTTGTATGTTCTCAACGCATTAGTTGAAAGAGCGTGTTTGAGCAAGAGTGATGCAGTGTGCGTTTTCCTGATTTTCAAGTGATTTGGGAAACATACTCCTTGTATTTCCACATTGTGTAAGAAACAACATGAAGCTTGCAAGAGATTGAAACAATGAATCCCAAAACGTATTCCAGCAGTGGAAACACACGTTTCTACAAAGACCTTGAAGGAGCAAGCAAAAGCCTGGTGGCTGAGTGTTCTTTCAGAGAGAATCACATGCATTTCATCCTTCTGGAGTGAGTTTTCAGCCTGGAATTCATATGCGTTTTGTACTGTGCAGAATGTAGCTACCTGCTCGGGGGTTGTGTCATAGAAGCACCTTTCCTGCAGGAGCTCATTGCAACATTCATTGTTTGGCTAAGTTCTTTAGGGTTGGTTTTGGAAGGTCTTTCAACTTTGGCCAAATCCCGCTTCGTACGAAATTTTTTCACAGCGCTGTTTCCAAGTGTCCACAAAGAGCTGCTGCTTGAAACTGTACACATGCACATCTCCCATACTGGTGTGCTCGTTTCACTACCTGGATTTTGGTTTCCTCTTCTTTCTTTGAAATGACAAGCCTTCATTCGCCATGCTACACACACCTTGTAGCAGTATCAGTGTTAAGCATGTTGGTGCTCTCAAAACGCTGTGTATCCTGTGAAGAGTGAATCACTCTACAATACTAAATACACAACTTAGAGCTCCATTCGCCACAGACACGGAAACACATCTTTTTGGGAAAGTCCTAATTCAGGTCACTTGGAAATGTAAGGGTTTCTTCGAGAACATGAAGTCAATCATGCTTTTGCACTCTGCAACCGATAGAAATGACTTTTTGTACATGCCAGTTTGAAATTCACTGCAAAATGCCCTTCTTTTCTACTTTCTTGAATGTTCTCAACGCATTAGGTGAAAGAGCGTGTTTGAGCAAGAGTGATGCAGTGTGCGTTTTCCTGATTTTCAAGTGATTTGGGAAACATACTCCTTGTATTTCCACATTGTGTAAGAAACAACATGAAGCTTGCAAGAGATTGAAACAATGAATCCCAAAACGTATTCCAGCAGTGAAAACACACGTTTCTACAAAGACCTTGAAGGAGCAAGCAAAAGCCTGGTGGCTGAGTGTTCTTTCAGACAGAAACACATGCATTTCATCCTTCTGGAGTGAGTTTTCAGCCTGGAATTCATCTGCGTTTTGTACTGTGCAGAATGTAGCTACCTGCTCGGGGGTTGTGTCATAGAAGCACCTTTCCTGCAGGAGCTCATTGCAACATTCATTGTTTGGCTAAGTTCTTTAGGGTTGGTTTTGGAAGGTCTTTCAACTTTGGCCAAATCCCGCTTCGTACGAAATTTTTTCACAGCGCTGTTTCCAAGTGTCCACAAAGAGCTGCTGCTTGAAACTGTACACATGCACATCCCCCATACTGGTGTGCTCGTTTCACTACCTGGATTTCGGTTTCCTCTTCTTTCTTTGAAATGACAAGCCTTCATTCGCCATGCTACACTAACCTTGTAGCAGTATCAGTGTTAAGCACGTTGGTGCTCTCAATACGCTGTGTATCCTGTGAAGAGTGAATCACTCGACAATACTAAATACACAACTTAGAGCTCCATTCGCCACAGACACGCAAACACATCTTTTTGGGAAAGTCCTAATTCAGGTCACTTGGAAATGTAAGGGTTTCTTCGAGAACATGAAGTCAATCATGCTTTTGCACTCTGCAACCGCTAGAAATGACTTTTTGTACATGCCCGTTTGAAATTCACTGCAAAATGCCCTTCTTTTCTACTTTCTTGTATGTTCTCAACGCATTAGTTGAAAGAGCGTGTTTGAGCAAGAGTGATGCAGTGTGCGTTTTCCTGATTTTCAAGTGATTTGGGAAACATATTCCTTGTATTTCCACATTGTGTAAGAAACAACATGAAGCTTGCAAGAGATTGAAACAATGAATCCCAAAACGTATTCCAGCAGTGAAAACACACGTTTCTACAAAGACCTTGAAGGAGCAAGCAAAAGCCTGGTGGCTGAGTGTTCTTTCAGAGAGAAACACATGCATTTCATCCTTCTGGAGTGAGTTTTCAGCCTGGAATTCATATGCGTTTTGTACTGTGCAGAATGTAGCTACCTGCTCGGGGGTTGTGTCATAGAAGCACCTTTCCTGCAGGAGCTCATTGCAACATTCATTGTTTGGCTAAGTTCTTTAGGGTTGGTTTTGGAAGGTCTTTCAACTTTGGCCAAATCCCGCTTCGTACGAAATTTTTTCACAGCGCTGTTTCCAAGTGTCCACAAAGAGCTGCTGCTTGAAACTGTACACATGCACATCTCCCATACTGGTGTGCTCGTTTCACTACCTGGATTTCGGTTTCCTCTTCTTTCTTTGAAATGACAAGCCTTCATTCGCCATGCTACACAAACCTTGTAGCAGTATCAGTGTTAAGCACGTTGGTGCTCTCAATACGCTGTGTATCCTGTGAAGAGTGAATCACTCGACAATACTAAATACACAACTTAGAGCTCCATTCGCCACAGACACGCAAACACATCTTTTTGGGAAAGTCCTAATTCAGGTCACTTGGAAATGTAAGGGTTTCTTCGAGAACATGAAGTCAATCATGCTTTTGCACTCTGCAACCGCTAGAAATGACTTTTTGTACATGCCCGTTTGAAATTCACTGCAAAATGCCCTTCTTTTCTACTTTCTTGTATGTTCTCAACGCATTAGTTGAAAGAGCGTGTTTGAGCAAGAGTGATGCAGTGTGCGTTTTCCTGATTTTCAAGTGATTTGGGAAACATACTCCTTGTATTTCCACATTGTGTAAGAAACAACATGAAGCTTGCAAGAGATTGAAACAATGAATCCCAAAACGTATTCCAGCAGTGGAAACACACGTTTCTACAAAGACCTTGAAGGAGCAAGCAAAAGCCTGGTGCCTGAGTGTTCTTTCAGAGAGAAACACATGCATTTCATCCTTCTGGAGTGAGTTTTCAGCCTGGATTTCATATGCGTTTTGTACTGTGCAGAATGTAGCTACCTGCTCGGGGGTTGTGTCATAGAAGCACCTTTCCTGCAGGAGCTCATTGCAACATTCATTGTTTGGCTAAGTTCTTTAGGGTTGGTTTTGGAAGGTCTTTCAACTTTGGCCAAATCCCGCTTCGTACGAAATTTTTTCACAGCGCTGTTTCCAAGTGTCCACAAAGAGCTGCTGCTTGAAACTGTACACATGCACATCTCCCATACTGGTGTGCTCGTTTCACTACCTGGATTTTGGTTTCCTCTTCTTTCTTTGAAATGACAAGCCTTCATTCGCCATGCTACACACACCTTGTAGCAGTATCAGTGTTAAGCATGTTGGTGCTCTCAAAACGCTGTGTATGCTGTGAAGAGTGAATCACTCTACAATACTAAATACACAACTTAGAGCTCCATTCGCCACAGACACGGAAACACATCTTTTTGGGAAAGTACTAATTCAGGTCACTTGGAAATGTAAGGGTTTCTTCGAGAACATGAAGTCAATCATGCTTTTGCACTCTGCAACCGCTAGAAATGACTTTTTGTACATGCCAGTTTGAAATTCACTGCAAAATGCCCTTCTTTTCTACTTTCTTGAATGTTCTCAACGCATTAGGTGAAAGAGCGTGTTTGAGCAAGAGTGATGCAGTGTGCGTTTTCCTGATTTTCAAGTGATTTGGGAAACATACTCCTTGTATTTCCACATTGTGTAAGAAACAACATGAAGCTTGCAAGAGATTGAAACAATGAATCCCAAAACGTATTCCAGCAGTGAAAACACACGTTTCTACAAAGACCTTGAAGGAGCAAGCAAAAGCCTGGTGGCTGAGTGTTCTTTCAGAGAGAAACACATGCATTTCATCCTTCTGGAGTGAGTTTTCAGCCTGGAATTCATCTGCGTTTTGTACTGTGCAGAATGTAGCTACCTGCTCGGGGGTTGTGTCATAGAAGCACCTTTCCTGCAGGAGCTCATTGCAACATTCATTGTTTGGCTAAGTTCTTTAGGGTTGGTTTTGGAAGGTCTTTCAACTTTGGCCAAATCCCGCTTCGTACGAAATTTTTTCACAGCGCTGTTTCCAAGTGTCCACAAAGAGCTGCTGCTTGAAACTGTACACATGCACATCTCCCATACTGGTGTGCTCGTTTCACTACCTGGATTTCGGTTTCCTCTTCTTTCTTTGAAATGACAAGCCTTCATTCGCCATGCTACACACACCTTGTAGCAGTATCAGTGTTAAGCACGTTGGTGCTCTCAATACGCTGTGTATCCTGTGAAGAGTGAATCACTCGACAATACTAAATACACAACTTAGAGCTCCATTCGCCACAGACACGCAAACACATCTTTTTGGGAAAGTCCTAATTCAGGTCACTTGGAAATGTAAGGGTTTTTCGAGAACATGAAGTCAATCATGCTTTTGCACTCTGCAACCGATAGAAATGACTTTTTGTACATGCCCGTTTGAAATTCACTGCAAAATGCCCTTCTTTTCTACTTTCTTGTATGTTCTCAACGCATTAGGTGAAAGAGCGTGTTTGAGCAAGAGTGATGCAGTGTGCGTTTTCCTGATTTTCAAGTTATTTGGGAAACATATTCCTTGTATTTCCACATTGTGTAAGAAACAACATGAAGCTTGCAAGAGATTGAAACAATGAATCCCAAAACGTATTCCAGCAGTGAAAACACACGTTTCTACAAAGACCTTGAAGGAGCAAGCAAAAGCCTGGTGGCTGAGTGTTCTTTCAGACAGAAACACATGCATTTCATCCTTCTGGAGTGAGTTTTCAGCCTGGAATTAATCTGCGTTTTGTACTGTGCAGAATGTAGCTACCTGCTCGGGGGTTGTGTCATAGAAGCACCTTTCCTGCAGGAGCTCATTGCAACATTCATTGTTTGGCTAAGTTCTTTAGGGTTGGTTTTGGAAGGTCTTTCAACTTTGGCCAAATCCCGCTTCGTACGAAATTTTTTCACAGCGCTGTTTCCAAGTGTCCACAAAGAGCTGCTGCTTGAAACTGTACACATGCACATCTCCCATACTGGTGTGCTCGTTTCACTACCTGGATTTTGGTTTCCTCTTCTTTCTTTGAAATGACAAGCCTTCATTCGCCATGCTACACACACCTTGTAGCAGTATCAGTGTTAAGCATGTTGGTGCTCTCCAAAACGCTGTGTATCCTGTGAAGAGTGAATCACTCTACAATACTAAATACACAACTTAGAGCTCCATTCGCCACAGACACGGAAACACATCTTTTTGGGAAAGTCCTAATTCAGGTCACTTGGAAATGTAAGGGTTTCTTCGAGAACATGAAGTCAATCATGCTTTTGCACTCTGCAACCGATAGAAATGACTTTTTGTACATGCCAGTTTGAAATTCACTGCAAAATGCCCTTCTTTTCTACTTTCTTGAATGTTCTCAACGCATTAGGTGAAAGAGCGTGTTTGAGCAAGAGTGATGCAGTGTGCGTTTTCCTGATTTTCAAGTGATTTGGGAAACATACTCCTTGTATTTCCACATTGTGTAAGAAACAACATGAAGCTTGCAAGAGATTGAAACAATGAATCCCAAAACGTATTCCAGCAGTGAAAACACACGTTTCTACAAAGACCTTGAAGGAGCAAGCAAAAGCCTGGTGGCTGAGTGTTCTTTCAGAGAGAAACACATGCATTTCATCCTTCTGGAGTGAGTTTTCAGCCTGGAATTCATCTGCGTTTTGTACTGTGCAGAATGTAGCTACCTGCTCGGGGGTTGTGTCATAGAAGCACCTTTCCTGCAGGAGCTCATTGCAACATTCATTGTTTGGCTAAGTTCTTTAGGGTTGGTTTTGGAAGGTCTTTCAACTTTGGCCAAATCCCGCTTCGTACGAAATTTTTTCACAGCGCTGTTTCCAAGTGTCCACAAAGAGCTGCTGCTTGAAACTGTACACATGCACATCTCCCATACTGGTGTGCTCGTTTCACTACCTGGATTTCGGTTTCCTCTTCTTTCTTTGAAATGACAAGCCTTCATTCGCCATGCTACACAAACCTTGTAGCAGTATCAGTGTTAAGCACGTTGGTGCTCTCAATACGCTGTGTATCCTGTGAAGAGTGAATCACTCGACAATACTAAATACACAACTTAGAGCTCCATTCGCCACAGACACGCAAACACATCTTTTTGGGAAAGTCCTAATTCAGGTCACTTGGAAATGTAAGGGTTTCTTCGAGAACATGAAGTCAATCATGCTTTTGCACTCTGCAACCGCTAGAAATGACTTTTTGTACATGCCCGTTTGAAATTCACTGCAAAATGCCCTTCTTTTCTACTTTCTTGTATGTTCTCAACGCATTAGTTGAAAGAGCGTCTTTGAGCAAGAGTGATGCAGTGTGCGTTTTCCTGATTTTCAAGTGATTTGGGAAACATACTCCTTGTATTTCCACATTGTGTAAGAAACAACATGAAGCTTGCAAGAGATTGAAACAATGAATCCCAAAACGTATTCCAGCAGTGAAAACACACGTTTCTACAAAGA
>NW_027669696.1:0-32157 GCF_964146895.1 Miniopterus schreibersii | reverse complement strand
TTATTACTCGTATGTAAGAAAAATAAATTTCTTAAATAGTTGATATTTGGAGAAATTACTGAAATGTTTTGTTTTACATTTTTAAATAGCTTTCACTGATAGCAAAATTGATAATTGGTAGAATAATAACTGCAGCCCTACTTTTTGAATTTTGCTTTTCATAAGGTCTTTTGCTATTAAACATGTTACATTCTTGTAACAATAGAAAGAATATTTAATAATGCAGAGATATTAAAAGGCACAGGGTTTATTTGTTTTGACACACAGCTCACTTGTGCTTTAGAAACAAGTTCATTGTGCAAAGGGAACTTACTCATTTGAGACCTTAATTATTTTATTTATTTTTATTTTTTTTACATATCAGGGTAGTCTCCACAATTTAAGCAGCGTCTCTCAAAGATTTTTTTAAAAACTTTGGAATTCTGTTTAAAAGGCTTAAAACAAAATAGATTATTTGTAGGATAGTTAATGGCTACCTCTGAAGGCAGAGAAAAATTTACTGAAGGACTCTTCAAGATCAGTCCCCACCGTACCCAGGGAGTTTGGAACTCAATAACTAGTGTTATCTTTTAATCTGGTTTCTATGACATAATTAATCGATATCATATAAATATAGATACGTACATATCTGCACACACACATGTCTTTTTAATTGAGGTGTAGTTTATATGTAGTGAAATGCACAGATCTCACCCGTACAATTTGATCTCTTTGGGTGCATGCACAGTCCTGTAAGCAGACTCCTTTCAGGATGCAGGGTGTTTCCATCCATCACCCTGGGAGATTCCCTGTCCTCAGCTAGTTTCCCCTACCCCCTCAAGAAAGGTAGTTGGGTTTTGATTAAAAAGTAAAAAGTGGTGGAGTGCAGTTTTCTTTTTTAAAGACAACAGTTGCATAGTTGTATATCTGTTTCTAGCCAAGTGTCTGCTGCCTAGCTTTGTGGTGTTATGTGTTCATCTTTCTAGGAACATTTTGTGTTATGTAACCTGGGACAACATGTAGGCCTAGAATCAGATGGACTTGAGTAGGATGCTTGATGCTTCCATTTTTTAGCTTTGTGACCCCGTAAGATCAGTTCACCTCTATCCGTGTCCCATCTGTAGATCATAATACCATTTGGCTTGCATGGTTTTTGTGCGATAGGACCCTGGCTGGCAGCCTTCACCCAGCACATGGGCCTGACTCCTTGACCTGCAGTTTCGTCTGCCTGTTTTCTCTAAGTGTTCAGAGCAGATCTGTGGGTCCAGTTGGCCAAGCCCCCTGTGAGGGGTAGCTGCTCCAAGCAGCAGGTCACCTCCTCCTTTGTCTTTTCTAGTAGTTATGTGGATGCTGGTGTTTGAGATTAGACTCAGCCAAATCCTCTGCTCCTGCATTATGTAGTCGTACGTGAATGACTTTTAATAAGGACAGACCAGTGCAAAAGCACTGCCATTTAACTTTTGATGAACAAACTTAAAGTTCAAAACTAAGGGGATAAAGGTAAGTTTTGGGAATAGATGGAGAGAGAATTGAGAAGCAAAAATGTGAGGACAGGGCATCATTGGTTTCCTTATTCATTGAAAAGAGGGGGGGGAACAGAGCCTTGCTGGCACTGGGCGGGGATCCTTGTGATAGAATTGGAAGGTGATATATCCAGGTGACCAGTGTTGGGGTTGTTTTTCCCACACCACACAATGCCAGATTCCAGATAGCTGCCTCGGTGAGAACTGTGAATATAAGACAATTTAAGCAGTTTCCCATAGCAATTGCCTGTGAACTTCAGGAACTCAAGAAATTTGGGGTTAATGTAGGCAACTTTGTTTCTCCTTTCTCATTTATTTGGGTACAGTCTGACTTATTTTCCATGAATATAACTTCTGTCAAAGCCTGTGGGGCTCAGGTCTGGGGCTCTGTTTATTGGTCAGGTATGTATGTTTCTACTTCATAGGCAAATTTGTAATACTTTCCTCTTTAAAACAACTTACTGTGAAATAAGCATAGGGTATTTGGCGATGCCAGCTAGGTTGGTTTGTGTGGGGGATGGCTGTGAGTACAAACTCCAGTGTGTCTGGAGCAGGAGCCTTTCTGTCCTTAAGAGATTGAGTTGTAGACCTAAAGGGCTCCCATTGTTGCATGAGATGATTGGTTTAAGGATTAGCAAAATGTTGGATTATTTTTCTCCTCCGGCTGTCAGCTGTCTATAGGATTGTAGTGTGTGATGTTTAAGAGGATGAGGTTAGCCTCTTATTCTTATGAGTATGCAGTTAATCCCTGGAAAGCCCATCAATAACCCAGCTATAAGTTTCTTTATAAAACAAATATGCCCTAGGAGAATAATGCATGGCCTGCTACCAAGAAGAAAAACCGAAATGGCTACAACAAACATAGATCTTTCAGCTCTACTAACTTGTACTTAGTGACATACCCTCCACTTAAATTCCAGGAGTTCAGCCCTTTTATTAATTTTCCAAAGGGAGTGAGCAGTATTGCAAAGAAGTCTTTCATGCACCTTACTTCTCCTTTGGTTCAAGTTAGTATTTTACTGAGAGTACAGCTAGTTCTCTCTGACAGATGCAGGGTTTGGCTTCAATGCCTGGGTTCTTCTGAGTAGTCAGAGTACCAATTAGTTATTAGAAAGCTTATTGGAGCATTGTTTACTTTTTAATGTCCCCACGTATTTTTTTCATATGATTTGTACTCAGTTCCTTGGGGAAAAGCCTACTATTTTCTCTCTTGAGAGTAGAAAGTATAGAGCACCCCATTTTATGAGTTATAGCTATGCGTGTCTTTAAGTATATATAATTTACATACTATAAAATTCCCTCTTTTAAAGCATATAACTCAGTGGATTCTAGTATATTTACAAAATTGTGCCACTATCACCACTACCTAATTCTAGAACATTTGTAACACTACAAAAAGAAATCCCGTATCCCATTAGCAGTCAGTTCTCTTGCCCTGTCTCCCCTGTCCCTGGATTTGTCTATTTGGAACATTTCATATAAATGCAGTCATGTAATATGTGGCCTTGTGTGTCTGGCTTCTTTCATGTGACATAATGTTGTCAGAGTTTAGTCATGTTTTAGCATGCACTTCAGTCCTTTTTATAGATGAATAATACTCCATTGCATCAATATACCACATTTTTAATCCACTCATCAGCTGATGGACATTCAGGTTGTTGCCACCTTTTGACTATATGAATAATGCTGCTACGACCATTTGTGTACAAGTTTTTGAGTGGAATCACTGGATCGTATGGTAACTATGTTCAGCTTTTTGAGCAGTGGTCAGACTGTTTTCCAAAGCAGTGGATGGGAATTCCAATTTCTCTGCATCTTTGTCAACACTTGTCATTGTCCATCTTTTGATTCTAGCCATCCAAGTGGGCATGAAGTGGGTTTGATTTGCATGCCCCTAGTGGCTTGCAAAATGTCTAACTACCAAGTGCCATAACTGGCACTTACTGTCACACTTTTAGCATTAGAGATGCTGTTTTGGGGCATGGTTTTAGTTCAGTTGAGTAGTGGCATCTCATTTGAGGTTTTGATTTGCATGCCCCAAGTGGCTTATGATGTTGAGCATTTATTTTTTTTCATTAAAACCTTATGCAGTTTTAGAAGTGAATCTTCCTAAATAAACATGACTTTTTAAAACTTATTGTAATTCAGGCCTGTAAGTCCCTGGGTTCTGGTCATTGCCACAACTGTAACAGTCACTTAGGGCAGGCTGGACCAAGCAGCTCGGTGATGACGCGGGCTGAGCTGGCCTGCGTGGATTGGCTGGCATGCAGAGAGAATGAGGATGCATTCGGGTCCTTAGAGTATTAGGCCTTCACCCTGGTGTGCCTGCTGCATAGCGGCCATCATTTTCCCCTTTCTGTGTCATTCTCTGTGCTGCTGCATTGATAATGGGGCCTTTGGATGGGTTGTTATTCTTGTTTTATTTTAATTGTCTTCAAGTGTCTTGAGAATTCTGGCCTCAGGAAGCAGTTTCTGCCTGTTTGTCACCTTTGCTCCTCTTCTTGCTGGAGGCTGATTCACACAATGGCAGGTTTTCGATAACTTCTGTAGTGGTGTCCTTGATTTTTCTGCTGCCACACAGCTCTTTCCCACTTTTCCGGCTTGTTTACTGTAGCATACCAATTTTCTTTTTCTGCACTCTCCCAAGGTAAGGACTGAGTGTTTTAAAAAACAGAGAAATAGCAGAAATCAAGGAAGAGTGGTTGGAGAGAACTGTCAACAAATGCTACTTTTCACATTTTTTTCACTTTAAAATGTTTACCAAGTGCAATAAATGCCACTAACTGTCATGCTTTTAGCATTAGAGATGCTATTTTGGGGCATGGTTTTAGTTCAGTTGGGTTCAGTTTGTGATCTGTGTGACATAGTTTCTCCTGAAGTTATACACGGGATTAAATTCAAGTTGATTCCGTGATTGGTAATAAGGAACTTAGCATCTGGTGAGGGTGAGATGGGCATTGGCCTTCACATGCATGCTGGGTGTCTTTCCCAGTTGTATATGCAGCTCTGAGGTGATAAAGCATGTGCCACGCCTGGCTGAGAAACAACAGTGTAGAAACACTGCACTGTTACATTAAAGCTCTAAATGTAAACAGCAGTTAGGTTCATTACAGTAGCATAGTTCACCCAGGCTGCACTAGGTAGAGGTGAGATACAATTTGGAATGCGTGACTGTTGGTTGACACGGATGAGGTTACTTTATTCCTTGTGGGTTTTCGGTATCATTAACTCAAGGTTTGGTGTTTTACATGTCTCACTCTCAGCCTATTCAGATTGTTTGGACAAGAGCAAGTGCATTCATCACCTTACCCCCAACCCAAATCTTTCGTAATTACCTTTGAGCACTAGAACACTGATATGTAAAAGTTACCTGTGTAGGTCTTTCCCAAATTGTTTTGTAAAACAGGAAGTTTTTGTTTTTGTTTTTGTTTTCAAATTGTTGGTGGTGCCAGGTCTCGAAAGTAGATGCTCTTTTTTTTTTTTTTTTGAGCTGTGACAAGGTGCTCAGTGGTGATGAAGGGAAAGTGAACAACTGAATGTTGAGAAGTATTTTTAGTTTTTAAGCAACAACTTGGCAAGCCCCTGGGCATTAGGAACCTGAATTCTAATGTAATGGGACAGAATTCCAGCTTAGATCTAGACCGAAATTTCTCGACCTCAGCACTATTAACATTGCGGGCTTCATAATTCTCTGTGGTAGGGGGCTGTTCTGTGCATTGTAGGATGTTCAACAGTATCCTTGGCCTCTACCCATTAAATGCCAGTAACATTTTATCCCCTTTCCCTCCAGTGACAGCCATAAATGTCTGTAGCCAGTGCCAAATGTCCCTGGGGTGGGGAAGAAGGGGTGTCAAAATTGCTCTGAGAACCCACTGGTCTAACTTGATAGCTTGAGTAACCAAACTGTGTTGCTAAAAACCATCATTTCTCATTAAAAATGCCTTTTGTGGTAGCATTAATAACTGTTTTGCTTGTGTGTTGTGTGCTGTATAGATCTATAAGCATTAACTTAAGACAAAAGTTTGCTAATTAGTGTAAACTAATAAATAGATGGTTGAATTTTCCCACTCTTGCTGTCATGTTAAGAAACTTGCTATAGTTTCCTCTACAGTCTGTTCAGGTTTGGGTCTATAGAGAACTGATGCATGGAAATTCCCCTAATTGGCAGAGCCATTGGCTGTTTATTTTTGTTTGTTTTTGAGGTTTTTCTGGCTGTATAGCAATGTCAATAATTCTTTTGTTCTAAAACATTTTTAAGTAGCATTCATGGCTTTTCTTTTGGTGAAGGTGATGGGTACTAGATTGCCTGTCTCCAGGTGAGCTTTGTTGAGAAAAAATGCTTTTCCAAGGACACATGGGGCAATGAGGCAGGTAGGCTGCCCTTCTGGAGTTTAATTGTTTCACTCTCCAGGATGAGGGCCCTCTATTCCTTTCAATGAATGTTTTATTTTAGGAACAACTCTTCTTATCTGGTAACAGCTTGTTCTGAGAAAAGCCAGAGCTCTCTCTGTTTAGTCTTGATTCTTCTTTATAAGCTTCCGTGGAAGAGAGCTGAGCAAAAGACACCCTCCCTTTTCAGATGTAGGGACGAGGTATTGGAAAGTGGGGACTGGAGAGTGGGCAGTTGAGTCATAAGCCCCAGAACAAATTCTAATCCGTCACTGCTAAATCCGCATATCCAGATGGGTTTATCTTAAGGTGAATGTCCAATGGTAAGTTTGAGGTATTGAATGCCCTTGAGCTTCTCATTACCTGGGAAAGGAGAGAAACGGGAAGTCTTTTGTGAACATGAAGAGAGGCTGCTGCTGTCCCAGGACAAATGCTGTTCTAGGGAACAAAAGCTTTGCAACCATCATTCTGGCCATGAGTCCAAGGCAAGCCCCTCTGCTATCTGGAAAATGCAGGAGCCTTGATGCCCACCCTCCCTGCCTCAGGTGTGTTCTGAGCTGAGGCCAGATACTGAATATGAAAAATACTATCTGGGAGCTTATGTGAGACAGTGATACCCGTGTTTCCTGGGTCTACTATCTTCAATAGCCTACCCATCCTGTTGCTGTCCTGTATACTTTTCTTTTTGCTTTAAAAATGAAAAGAAAAAAAAAGAAGCTCTCAAGGTGGCCAAGTTAAGGATGGAAGAACCCAGTTGCCTCTAATGATGGACAGTGAACTATTTTTTCAAGGGGAAAGCTTAGAGCAGAGGTGTGTAGAGGTGGAGTTGCCCATTGCCAGTTAGGCTCTTAGATATCGCCATTGAGTTATTAACCCAAATACTGGGTTTAACCACAAGATCTACTTAACAGCTGTGTCAAAGCCCCTTTATTGTATAAACCAACCTTTCTTTTCAACAACATATCAGAGAATACGTTCCAGTTCGTTTTTCTAAAAACCGACTTGGATTTGGCAGAAAATCTACTTCCTTCCTGCGTATCCAAATACCGCCTTTGCTCTGGCATAAATCCCACCCCTAAAGTTGACTTTTGGTGACTTGATTCTGGAGTTTTGGGGGAGTGGAGGCATGCAGGGAGGGTGGCAAGGTGGTGTCCTCAACCCTGTAGTTAACTGCCTTCCCTCTGCTTAGCCTCTCTCATCTTCTTTTGATCAGTGCCTGCCTAATTACCCCGCTGCTCTTGCTTGTGTATGCATTGCTGCGTTCCCCCCAGAAGCCGGACGCAGTCCTTCTTCTCCGAGTGATGATAGTAATTGCCGGTCGGGCAGACCTGGTCCTCAGCCTTCTCAGGCACATTCTTGTGGCAGGTGTCTAGTTCCTAATTAAGTGCTAATGAGCATGCCTAGCGGACCGTGACGCGCTGCCAGCTTCTTCCGTTTAATGTCTTGCTATTGCCAAGCTCTTAAAAGGTGACAGAGCAAGAATTAGTGTCTTTGGGATGACAGGAAGGTGATTTTATGCTTAAAGAAATTGTTGTTATGATCTCAAATGGCGAATGAGTAGTTTATAAATACTCTCCGAGAATACTATTAATGCTGTCCTCTTGGACCTCGCCCCCTTTTCCAGTTTCCCTCTAATTAGAACTGTGCTCTCTTTGGAAGGGGATGGAAGTTTAAAGAGAACATTGGTTCCTAAAGATTTTTAAAAAGATGCTAGTAGTAGTTGGAGATTTATTGTAAGGTGATTGTAGACACTGATTTCTGCTTTTAAGATGCTGTTTTCTCTTGCTCCTGAGGGTGGGAACATGTTTAGGACTCAATTAAAGATCAGTAGTCTGGGTGGAAATTACTGAAGATCTGGTGTGAAGATTTAATATATTCAGTGCACGCAAGGGGATAATAAATAAAACAAGTAATTGAGTCCCAGGGAAGTGAGCACAAATCAGAATCTGAGGAATTTCCTAACATTACACCTTAGAAATTGAGCTTTAATCGTTTTTACTGTCTCATCAAAAACGAGTTTTATGTTGGACAGCTGAAATGTGGCCAGATTTATGGTACAAGGGCCATTTCTTACATACTTTTTCATTTCTACAACATGCTCTTAAATATAATATATGAGAGCAATGATACTTTTTAATGTGAAGAGACTTATGATCTCTGGAGTGGGTTAAGCGATAGAGGCAGAGGCATTTAGGATTGGAGACTGGGGTGTCCGTGGTTGGTGTCCCATAGGTCTGGTGAGAGTGTTTTCCCATCAAGGTCGTTGCCCTCTCTGGGCCTCAGTGTTTTCCTTGTGACCCTGAAGGACTAGGTCTGGGGCATGGAGCTCAGAGGAAGTAAGGGGTAAACTAAGCTTCACCTTAACGAAAGCTTCTTCTATCTGTCACATGCATGGCTCCCTGAGGCCTCCCTCTGTGTGTGGTGGCTCAGTGACCAGTGAGCCATAAGGGTCTTTCCTATATTGAGTCCCCTCCCCCTGCTGGGAGAATCTGCAATTTTCTCAGTGCTTTGAGCCTTGGCTCCTGTGAAATGGGAATGTCAGTACATACTCACAGTGAGAGCTTAATGAAATAAGGACACAAGGTACCTGGGGGTGGGGTGCATAAGAGATGCTGGCTTTTCCTGCTTTCTGAGTAGTGTTAATTAAGGATAATAAGTTGGTTTTGTTTCATCATACCATTGTAAGTTAACGCAAGACTGTCGGGGTGAAATGGAGTCACTTAATAACCGATGACTACTCAGTTACTATATTGTAGGATGCATATCTGTGTGTCCCCAATTTTAACCTTTCTGAAATCAGGATGAGTCTTCAATCTATGGCATCTTAGATTCAATAACATACTGGATTTCATCCCTTGAGGCACTTAGAGGTGGAACTAGCGTGAGTTGTTTACTTAGTTAGGCTTGCTTATAATAAACGGCTATAGTCCCAGGGGGTGACTTATGCCAGAAAGTGACAGTGTAGATCTGAGGATTATATTTTGGGAAGATTGTACCTTATCAAGTAAAAGCTTTTGATGAACTGAAAGTGCTAATCACCTTTTTTTCCCCTTCCTCTGTCTCCCTCTTTGCTCTCTTCGTGTGTGTATCGCCCTCCTGTTTCCCTCCACCCTATCATGTCATGTCTACTTTCTCCCGGATGCTGCCACCACCACCATCACCACCACCTGCTCCTCTTCCTCCTCTTCCTCTTCCTCCCTCACCACCACCAACAGCAGCAGCAGTTGCAAGCTCAGCACCTTTCTCATGGCCACGGACCCCCAGTCCCTTTAACGCCTCACCCTTCGGGACTTCAGCCGCCTGGAATCCCACCCCTGGGCGGCAGTGCCGGCCTCCTGGCGCTGTCTAGTGCTCTGAGTGGGCAGTCTCACTTGGCAATAAAAGATGACAAGAAGCATCACGATGCAGAGCACCACAGAGGTGAGCGGCCGGGCAAGCCTGATTAGGACTTTGTCCTCACACTCATACAGTGCTGCAAAGTTGTGTGCACCGCTAAAGAAAGCCCCAACCTATTCAGAGAGCAAACAATGAGCTAAGAGGAACTGTCGAAAAGCTTGGCCACTGAAACACAGTTCACCCTGGAAGTGCTCAGGGTTAGCGTGGGCATCTGTAGATTTCTCGATCTTTTTAGATTGCAGGCATCTTGACATCTTGGCAACTGCCTAGTTAATGCCAGTGGCCTGTACCATATTATGGAAAACTGTTAACTGCTTAATTGGGTAATTTTCAAAGAAAGTAATGTTAAATGGGGCGAAATAAGAAGTTAAATCTGAAAGTGAATGTGTTCAAATGAGAGGTTTGATAATTGCATCTGTTACTACTTAGCTTCATAGGCTTTAATTCTAGTATGCGTTAAATATTGGGCAAAATTGCACTTGACTAATTTTTTGAAGAAAAGTAATTTATTCTGTCAAGAAATAAAAAAATAGGCTTTGTGTATGGTTAAACTGTAAATCTTATGTTTACAAAATACTGTAATTTTCAGGAAATCACTGTATTAGGAATGTGCAATGACTTATATAAATAAAAGCCATTTTTAAAACTGTTTGGGGCTTGTGTTCTAATTATTCCCCCCTTTTTTTTATTTCTGTTCTTGCCTCTGTGTCTGAACGGGCATGTCTGTGCGTTTCTTGGTAACCTCCGGAGCAGACAGAGAACCGGGCACAGTAAGTACTCTCGCCTGCCGCACACAAACACACCCCCTTCCCACAGTGCATCCCAAACTTCCTTTCCTTAAACACAGGCACAGGCGTGCACATTCTTCCCTGTCTCTCAGTGACTAGGTTTTTTATTTTTTTTTAAATATGACTATTCTTCCTGCTCCGGATTTTTTATAAAACTTTCTTTGATGAGAACAACGTGATTTGGGGGCACAGCTGTTTGCTCTGATCCGAATGTGCCCCAGGCCCACTTTAAAAATGTTTCCCGTTGCATTTTGAGTCTAGGTTGCCTGTAGTTTAAGAGTATTCATTCCTATCTTAAACCAGCTTTACAGGCAAGAGGTCACAGCCCACATGTGAAATTGGTTAGTAACGTGTTATTTCTACCCGAACCATTTATTATCCTCTGCAAATGCATCTTAGTTGCTAGGTTTCCATATCTAGTTTTCTTTTCATAATTGTCCTTGGAGTGTGGACTTGAACTTAAATTTATTTTACACCAAAGAATTGAGCATCTTAAGTTCTTAAAAACAAGGAAATTCAGCGGACTTGGAGAGCTCATTTTTTCAGCAGCCTAAGTCTTACCCATTTTACCTAATGCACATTTGATCTGTATACATAACCACGAGTTAGCTGTGGGGAGATCTGTATCTAAAGTGCATATCTCATGTTATGATCAAATAGAGTGAGAAATTGGCCCCTTTTTAGCTACGATAACCTACAGTTTTGTCTCCTTCCCTTCCTTCTTTTCTTTCTTTTTGAACATGGCAGTATTTTGACCATCTTAAATCTAACTGGTAGAAAAACAATGGGATACTGAACTTTTAAATCATTCTGGTAACTTTTTTTGGTTATGCATTTGGAAGGAAGATACGTAATTCTTTTCATCCTGAAAAATTTATGGTTTTTTCCCCCCTCGCTTTTCCATGTGGAATAGTGACTGTGTATACCTGTGTTATGTATCTTTTTTTTAAAAAAAATATTTTGTTATTGATTTTTAGAGAGAGAGAGAAACATGGACAGGAGAGGGAAACATCTTCCGTCGGCTGCCTCCCACATGCTCCCCACTGGGGATCCAGCATGCAACCTGGGCATGTGGTCTCCCTGGGAATTGAACCGGCAGCCTTTCAGTTCATGGCACGATGCCCAACCAACTGAGCCGCACCAGCCAGGGTGCATAGTAATAACCTGAAAAATTCTCTTTGAGATAGATCTTAGAATACCTTATGTATCAGGATGTGTTGGGGGAATGGATAATGGTGAAAGGATGGGGCAGCTATAGCTAGTTTTAAAATTCTGGGTACTATAACTTTTCTCTGGAAAATGTTGAGGGGGTAGAAAACCATTATAGCTAGGTATTAAACTATCCTCTTCGCAAAATACACACCTGAGTAAACTGACTTTGATTTATAGAGGTAACCTTTATGTTTTGCTCTTTCAGTGTCCCTGTAGATTATCATCTCTGCCATGTTCATTCAATAGAGTGTCAAATTAAAATCTCTAATCCTGGACCAGGGACCAGGAGGCAGAAGATGCTGAGGGAGGGAGCCCATGTCCTTTAGTTTGCTGCATGTTTTAATTTATTGAACTTATTCTAGGTTTGGAACTTTAACTTTTTATTCTCGGTACTATGATTTCACCTTAAATCACTGTATATTTATTTAATGAGTGTTTACTATATGTAAGGTAATATAGGAGATGCACCTATATAGTTCAGGATATGAAGCACACATATCACAAGGCCTTTTTCAAGGAACCAAGAAAAGGTGACCAAAATCCTAAAGGAAGGACTAGAAAGTTTCAGCAAAAGTTCTAGGCAGTCCTGGAAGGGGTACCATGGTATGTACCTCTGTGAAATGCCAATGAGTGGCAGGAATGAGGAGAGGTTTGCATGCTTAAGGTAGCAGAGGCATTTTTCAGACCTCTTTGTGTATTTCTGAATGTGTCTAATAATGCCCATTTGTATTTTTGGCTGAAAAATGTAAGAAGAACTTAATTCACTGTGGAAGTGAGGGTGGGATGGAGCAAGGACAAAATGTTTCTTGAATTTCAGGCAGCTGCGGGTGGTTTTAAAGTCCATGCGTTGAGTCAGCAGTGAAGTTCAAGGCAAAATGTGGATACATTGCGTAAAAAGCTATCTGTAAAATCATGCAAAATAAAAGGTTACTTCATGTGTTACTTGTATGTTTCCTTTTTCACATCAAATTTTTGACAAGTAATGATAATTTCAGAATATTTTCAGAATGGGTACTGTGTTTCCTGCCTAATTGTTACAGAGAACTGTAGGTGGTGGTGATATAAAATGGGGAAACTACACTAATTTATAACATAAACATTTAATTCAGTCTGTAGAGAAGAATTAATCTGTTCGCTGTCCACATAAGTGGGATTTTGCTGCAGTTACATAAAATTAAGTAGCTCTTCAAACTTTGTGTAAAATTGAATATGAGAAGCAATGGATAATAAGATGATGTGTACTATTAGTGCCTAAAATATTATAGTGCTTATCCCTTTAATAAAGTGGTTTGAATTACGAAGTCGGATTTTACTTGGCTGATGAAGTGAGTTGATTGCTCTGTAATGCTCTTGCTTCTTTTCACCCAGTTAGGGGTTAAGAGTAGTTGCTACAAGGCAGGGGTTTTCAAACCTTATGGTCTCAGGATCTTTTTGTACCCTTAAATTAAAATTATTGATGACCCCAAAGAACTTTTGTTTATGTGGGTTATATATTTTGAAATTTTTCTGGATTAGAGATAAAACAGATTTTAAAATCACTTAGGCAGATAAAGAGCTATTTAATTTGTGTGAACACTATTAATGAAAAACTATTTTCCAACATAAAAAAATGGTAGTGGGTAGAGGGGTTTTGTCTTACCCATTTGCAGATGTCTTTAGTGCCTGGTTTAAAAAAGGATGGCTGTATTCTCATCACCGGCTGCATTCTTTCTATTGGGAAACATTGTTTTAAAGTATAGGAAGAAAGTCTGCCTCAAAGAGATATGTAAGTTCCTCTGGGAACATCAGGGGTTCTTGGACCAAACCCTGAGAACCTCTGCCATAAGACTGAGGAGTTCTGAAAAATTCCAGACTAGTCTAGTCTAATATTTTCCTGCTTTTCTTTGTATAGTGAACATACATTCTTTATATTAAGTGCAAAAACCAGGAACTTATCTAGATCCAGAGGGGAGGGGATGTGGGTGTGTATGGATTTGTATCTGTAAGTCTAGAACTGGTTTGCAGGTTGTGTTTGCTTATTTTTAGTGACAAAATTATCCCATTTGCTAGTTTAAGGTTTTACGGTAGGGAAAACAAGTGAGCCTTAATGTAACCCGTTTTAATGTTAAACCCAGGAAATGAAAGCACTAAGAAAAGGTTGAAAACACGGGCACTATTTTTAAGTTGCTTGTTTCTGAAACAGGAATGAATGATAAAGCCAGTAACTTTTATTTTGCTCTTTGGCTGTTGTTTATAAGTTAAGATTTGACTGGTGTTTTTCTAATTTGCAAAACTTGGTGGTTGTAGTTTTTAACATAAGCCTACTAGCAAAATGCTACTTACTATTGAACAAAGAAATATGAGATGACCTAACAAAGGCCTTTATTTCTTCAGTAGTAATAAAACTTTAGATATTTCCATTAGAGATGAATTGCATTAACTTTTGGCTGAAGAGAGTATCATTTAAATAAGTCGGCTTGAAAGATCTGGAATTAAGAGAATTGACTAAGAGTTGTATGGCTTTTAAGAAAATAGGATAGAAATGTGTTTAAATCCTCATTAGTTTAACAAATACATAGTGAGCACTTACTGTGTGCCCTGCACTGTTGGAGGCACTGTGTATACTTGGTGCCATTTTGCAGTGATGTCTTTTAATGTCCCAGTCAGATATTTTTTAAATGAAAATACCGAAATTCCTAATGCGTGTGATCACTCTTTGGAACATTGGGAAAAGGGAGGACACTTGGGAGTGGGGTTTGGAAGAGACCCCAGAGCACAGAGGGTCTGTGGACTTAGGCAGGGCTCCTAGATGGGCTTCAGAAGGTTCTTGAACCCTCTCAAAACTGCATGCAGAGTGTTCTGGGGAGATAACTTCCATCAAATTCTCAAAAGGGGTTCCTGCGCCAGAGAAGCCTAAGTACTATTCATCTACATTAGAGACCATAACAGTGCAATTATCATCACTTTATCAATCATACACCAAGCTCAGGGAGGTTGGGTGCCTCTGGTCATACATTTGCTTAGTTAATGGCAGTCAAAAATTAGATGTCTCTCAGAGGGACTGTGTTGTCACTCCCATCGCTGGCTTCTAAAATGGTCAGGTTCATATTTGGAACTTATTTAAAAGTACTTAGGACAACCATCACTATTCGATGTAAGGTGGTGTCTTTGTTTTTCTTCTCTAGTAGTTCTGCCTGCCTAGTTAACTGGCCGAGGTAGCACAAAGCCAGACCCTAGTTCAGACCACCCATCACTTCACTTTTTTTCAAGACGACCCTCAGCACTGGAGAGCACGGGGAAGTAAGACGTGAGGCCTTCTTTGGAAAAAATTGTATTGTTGCTCTTTTTTTGAAATTTTATTTTTGAATATCACATTATCTCCAGTTTCTCTTCAGGATTATGGCAGTTCAGGATTACGGCAACACGAGGGGTGGGAGTGATAGAAAGAACACCCGTTGTGGACAAGAACATGCTGCGGTGGAATTCTGACTGCACGGACGAGCCTCATCTGTAACATGGCGATGGTGGTGGCCTCACAGGGTGAGGGCTTAGGAACCAGGAACAGCAAGTCAGCAGACAGGGCAGGGCAAGCCTTTAGGATTCCCCTCCCCCTGAGTACCTGCCAGCAAGGCAGTAAACACAGTTAGTCGTGCCCAACAAAGTTTCTTGTGGTTTCCTTTCCTTTGTAAAATACAATGGGTAAGACAGTTGTGGAGGTTAGGGCCTAGTGACAGGGTGTCAGTTACTGGTGTTTTTTAGGACATTGGGACCATAGACCGATGTCAGCTTTCTATGAACTTTATCAGTCTCGTGATAATCAAGTTGGTCAAACGTAGGTAGGAACTAGGAGAAGGTATTTTCATCTAAATGTTTATGACTTTATCTTGACCTGGTGCATGCCAAGGAATTGCCTAGAAATAAAGGATAGAACTGAGAAGAGTCACCTGAAATATCAGTATTTAGGCACAATGGAAAACACTGACGTTTTCTCAGACAGTTGTCTCAGCAGATTTCCCTCTTGACAGAATTTAAAACCATGTGCTTAAAAAAATGGATCCTCTGGGAAAACGCACCACTGTCATGAGAAGGGTGAAATCCTGAAGAAAGGGGGGCCCCAGCTGTTTCTAGGTGGTTAAGAGTGTATGCCTGTAACAGGTGAGGCATCTGTTTATGTGGCTGCCGTATCCCACCAGGTGGATATTGGGGCCTGCGTGTGACCAGAAATGTGTCAGTTTTATCTCACTGCATTTATAGTGACTATAGGGCATCTTTACTCTAAAAACAACAAGAAAAAACCAAAGAACAGGTAGAGACCATTTTCTCCCTCCAAAATCTTTTCTAGACTTAGTTTGTGTATTAAAAATTATTTTTAAATGGTTATATTTATTGTCAGCTCCAAAGTTTTTATTTGTTTTATTTTGCTTTACCTGGAGAAGGTGAGTGGAAGGCAAGCTGGGGGTGTAGAGGGTGATGTCTAAGGCATCTTGTGATTTAATTTAATACCTCTTCGAGGCCAAATATAGCCTGGGTGTCTCCTGCATGGCTTCGTTCTCTTCCCGGAGCCCTCCTGACTGAGTCCCCCTTCTGCATCCCACAGCGCTGAGTTCCTAGATCAAGGTGCAAGAGCACACTTCTTTCTGTATTTTGCTTTTTAACTATGAAAAATAGATGTATACCCTTCAGCACAACTGCTTCACAGCCAGGGCTTCTGAGATGTGATGTGGTTGCCAAGTGGACATGTTTCCACACTTCTCCACTTTCTTCCCCTTTTCACCATTGACAGGTAGGGATCTTGTTAGTTTTATGGGCAAAAAATACATTTGTCGAAATGTCAGGCAGAATACGAGAATGACCAATTGGACTGTAGCAAAAAGTACAGCATGGGGTGATGACTTAATTGGTACCAGGTGTCGGTGGAGAAGGCACACAGATGTGATGGGGTGCGTCGTTGCCTAATTGTTTTAATGTTCACCGAGAAGTTAATTGTCAGTGTAGAGTGCGCTAGCAAATTAGGTTCCCACTGCCTCAGTGTAACTGAGGATAAATGAGGTGTCATGAGTTTCCAATCTGTACCTCTGACACAAACACTTTCCTGCGGGGAGGAGGAAATTCCCTAGGGGAATCAGCATGGCAGCTAAAGAAATCTATTTGAATAATGTACATTATTTTTGCATTAGGGAAACCTGTCTAGCTTCTGCTCTATCTGTGAGCAGTTTCTCCTTTCAGATTTGCTGCGGGTGGCTTCCAGGTTGAGATTTGGTTGGCAGAAGAGTTGCTTTGAGGTCTCAGAATAGATGAGGGATATATGAAAACTTTGTAACAAGTGTTCTGGTAGCACTGACAGTGTAACGTTTCATTAAACTTGCCTTCTTTTATATTTTCTGGAGTTTACCTTCCAAAATATCTCAGCATACATGAACTATTGCTGTAAAATTGCTGAAAGAAAAGTAAAATTCTTGGAATAAGACTCTAAAGTCTGGTTTTATGCGTATTGAAGCAGCTGGGTCTCTTCCTTTTTCTTGAGTGGGTTATCAGAGCGTGAAATACAAATGCTGTCCAGAATGGTCAGAACGAAGGTAACAGACACAAAGTCCAAATCTTGACAATCTCTTTTGATTTGACTGAATGCTCTCTGAGGTTCAACAGACTCTTCTACTTACATCACAAGTTCTTTCATGAACATATGGTTTAATAATTGCATTTGGATGTTTACCTTTGCTTTGTTTTAAGACTGTATTGTCTACTTCTACCCACTAGGTTCAAACCCTCTACCAACTATCTAGTTAACCTGATTCCACTGAACTATGGCAGACAATGTTCCTGTTGTGTGTTTTTACAAAATGTGCTTCATCCAATTAGAAAGCTGCTCTGGGTTTGACCACTCACGGAGTGCATACCGCTGTGATATTGGAAGATCTGCTACTCTTTCTAGTCCCTCTGAGTAGCTCCCTTGCTCACTCTCATAGTGTTCTTAACCATCCCATCACTGTTAGTGCAAGAAGTGACCCTCAGGAAGCGTGTATTAGTCATACATAGCAAACAGTTTCCCTGTTGCCAGTGGAGAGGCCCACTGAGGTGTTATATTCTCAAAGAATTACAGCTTTTTTTAAAGAGAGACAGGTGGAGTATGTTCTCTGTTCCTGCACCTCATCTAGGCATTTCATGTGGTTTCAACATAAAACGGAGAGGAAGTCATGCCAGTGGGCGGGTAGGTCTGGACCCTCTTTCTGTCTCTGGTACTGAATATTCCAGGGGGGTCATTTTTCTTTAGAGATGGGTCAGATAGCCTCTCCCTTTATCATTTTACTTGACTCTCTACCTGTGTATGCAACACAAAAGGTGCAGACAATCATCAGGGTTTTACAATTTTAGTTTGTTTTGAAATCAAAATGTGTTTTCAGATCTTGATTTGCTCTGATTTAAATATTCCCCCTGGGCTACATAAAACTCCTATTTTGAGTTCTTGTAGAAGACATAAGGTAAATAAGATGATTTTGTTTTGTTCTTAAGGAAATTTTAAAGTAAAGGAAAACATATATACAGTCTGGAAATCCCAGCCCTCAGGACATTTGTAGTAGAAGGCTGCCTGATAATTAAAGTGTTTGAAAAATTCTGGCAGATACTTAAATTTTGCCAGCTGCAAGGTGAAATAAAACATTGAGTTTCTTGACTAGAATTCGAGTATATCAGTGTGGTAACACTAGTCCTCATGCTGAATAAAAAAACCTCTGATTCACAATTAAATGTTTATTTGACAAATAAATACTGGGAAAATGAATTGTACTTGATGAATGCTGTTTGGTAGATTAAAATCTTTCCAAATGTGGACTCTGGGAAGAGAGGTCTGTGATGGTAAATAGGGCTGAGGGATCACTATCAGCCTTGATTGCCATCACATGAAACCAGTGCTGTGGGTACCTGGACTACTTTGTTCTCTGCTGAGTTTCTTTCTTTTCTTTTTTTTTAAATCCTTACCCAAGGATATTTTTTCCATCGCTTTTCAGAAAGAGTGGAAGGAAGAGAGAGAGAGATACATCGATGTGAGAGAGACACATCGATTGGTTGCCTCCCACACGCGCCCAAGCCAGGGCCAGGGATCAAGCCTGCAACCGAGATACATGGCCAGAATTGAACCAGGGACCCTTCATTCAGTCTACGGGCCGACGCTTTAACCACTGAGCCAAACTGGCTAGGGCATCTGCTGAGTTTTTCTTCTCATGTGAATCTTGGGTTATCAATGGTAGGATTCATGAATGCAAATATAGGAATTTGGGACTATTTTCAGGTCACTCTAAAGTACGCTGTAAAATGTTCATTTTCAAATTTTATGTTCACATTTTTAGTATTGTGAACAACCAAGTGAATCAGGGCGTGTGTGTGTATCTGTGGTTAGGAGGGGGGAACAGAGAAAACATGCAGTACGTATTAGGCATTGTTTTCTGTCCATTAGAATATTTATTAAGCTTCAAAGGCTAAAGAGCCAGTGTGGCTTGTAAGCAGTTATTTGGAACCAGGTGTTTGGGTACAAGTTTTCAGGTACATAAATTGAGTTTAAAAATCACTCTTCTGGCCCAGCCAGCGTGGCTCAGTGGTTGAGGATCGACCTATGATCCAGGAGATCAAGGTTCAATTCCCAGTCAGGGCACATGCCCAGGGTGTGGGCTCAATCATTCAGGAGGCAGCCAGTCAGTGACAACTCTGTCATCATTGATGATTCTCTCTCTCCCTCTCCCTTCCTCTCTCTGAAATCAATAAAGATATATATGTATATATATATTTTAAAAATCACTCTTTTGGGTGGTGGCACTTTGACTTAATGGGAAGAGCTTCCTGCCTTAGAAAAATCACCTCCCCTCTCTGGGCATCCTCCAGATAAAATGAGGGGATGAGGGAGATGAACAGTGTGTCTTTTAAGGTTGCTTTGGCCCCTTTAAAGGTTTGACTCTAATTATCTTCTGTGTTTAGAATGCGTGACTTTTTAAATAATAACAAAGTGAAACAGCCTCAGTTTCACCATGGCCTCTTCTTAAATGTTAAGTGTTTGTGTGAAATGTGATTCTACCTATCCTAGTCCAAATCCAACAAACCAAGATAGAACCCTAAATTTTGAAGGATCCAAAGGCTATTAAGTCAATACCCAGGTATAATCTCTCCATTCTTAAAATATATAAAAAACAGCTCATAATGACCATCAAAATGACTGTTCCACTTCTGAGCCATTAGATGGTGCAGGGGGGAAAACAGCAGGAGAGGAAAAGACTTAGTGGCATCATGAGACATCCAGTAATACCCGTGAAGTCTTTTGGTTGGGTTCCTGGGGAACAAATGAAGGAACCACAAAACTTGGGGTCTCATAGCAGTAATTAACCAGAAAGTTGTTGCCAACATGAAATTCATTAGACTGGAACTATTTGCTTAAATCAAAAACAATACTGAAGGGGAGCATCAGAGCTGGGAGGATGTCAGGGTCAACTATACACAGAAAACTGGGTTCCTGGGGACAAGGGTGAAAGAGGTGGTCCGTTTTGGGTGGGTCTGCAGCAGGAGCCAGGAACCCCCTGGCTCCTTACCTTGGCTCCCAGCCTTTCCAGCCCACACTCTTCGCTGCTTTGTTTTGAATCAGTTTTATAGCACTAGAGGTATGATGAGATGTTTTGTTTTGTAACTTGTCTAAGTCTGCCATTTGAATGGGGCCGATTTTCAGACAAGCAGAGGTGCTAATTACGAGCTCTGTCCAAATGTAGAGAAACTTTTTAGAGCTTTTTCAAAAGCACATTCAGATTGCAGGCCTCATTTAAGCTGCTCAAACAGGAATTGCAGTAGTAACTTCTAACAGGTTGACGGGAAGGCCTCAAAACTTGACATGCTTACAGGTCCAGCTGTAGGAGTGCTATTGTTTCTAACAAACGTTGTATTTTCCTAACAGAAGTGTCGTTTACTTTTATGTTTGCAATACCACTTGACATCATTTTAAAAAGTAAGATCGTTTAAAATTGTCTCTGAATGGCTGAGTGGTTTGGATGCCCACTGCTAGGTATAGCAGAAGGGCTGTGAAGGTGACACTGATGAGAGACTTTAAAACTGCTGGTAGACACCAATCGAGGGTTCTGGGCACATGGGCAGATGTAAAGTTGATACAGCCGTGCCCTTAAATGTATCTGCTCAGAGTCTGGAGAGGAGATTTGGGGGCCTGATATATTCTATAACACAGATGTATTTGGACACATTTTATACTTAAGTGCAAACTCCCCTTGGCTCTGCTTTTCTGAGTGCATGTTTGCACTTTGCAGAACTTTTAAGCCTCTGCATCTTGTCAGGCAGTGTGGGTTTGGGTTGGAGGAGTTAATTTTTAGTAGACATTTTCCAAGGTAATTCTTTCAGGGACACAGCCAGCTTACCTTTCAGCTCCCCACCCTGTGCTAAGGACATTACTCTGAGCTTCTGTGTATTGAATTGCATTTGTCCCTCCCCTGTTTTTCTGTAAGCTTCTTAGCATTCGTGTAGCTTGGACAGTCATGAATGCAAAGCTCAGCTCATGACACAGTCAGCTCCAGAAGTGGGCAGAGAGGCTTCAGACTGCCTTCTGGTTCCCAGTTTTTATTTTTTTCCTGCATGTGGTTGAGCTGTGGATGCCCCTGTGGTGGGGTCCACAGTTGTCACAAGGGAAAGTTGAGAGCCAGCCACCTGGCTGATTACTGCAGGCTAGTTAGGAGCGAATACCCATGATGGTTAAAAATGTGTGTAAATGATTCGTTCCTGGTAATACAGTGGCATTAGAGGTGATCTAAGGCAAGGTTTTCCTCAGACCCTTCTCTTTTAAATTGTGGCAGAGAAAGGTAACATAATTATCTATTGGCCCTGGGCACCCTCCTCTTAGTTCTCCAGCATCTTTCAGAAATTGGGGTTATCTGTGCTTTGTGAAAGGAGGCCTTTACACAGCTCACCCAGCATTGTTCGAGGCTGTAACACATCACTGAACAAATTGCCCCCTTGCATATGCTAATCCCCGCACTTAAAATAACTCATTGTAACATGTTCTGATGCTTTAGCCCAGAGGAGATGGGAATTGACCAGCTGTCAGATCATGTCATGTGACCCCCAAGTATCTAAAATGCCTCTTTTCTTTGGGTCAGCAGTTCGTACTCAGCACATTCGAATGAAAGTGGCCTGTGTGGTTTGTGGAAAAGATTCGCCCTTGTTCCTGCTTTTATGTGTGGGAACTGGCTTGGCCGGTGAAGATCCACTGGCTGAAATTTCCTCTTTGAGTCTTACATTGCGGTGCTTTTGGCGAGGAACATCAAATCATATTTTCAACAATAAATTAAAAGAATTCAAAGGAGTTTCTTCATTGTCTGAGGAAAGTGTTGATTTGTCTTTTAGGAAACCATCCTGTTAATCCCACTTGTTCTCTTTGGGATTTTAGAGGGGCGCACTGACTCGCAGTCACGAAATAAGGCTAATCGAATAACTTCAGGTTTTACTCATAGGCTTTTCATGTTCTTGACCAGAAAGTCCAAGTGGGAAAGAATAGAAACATGTCCACACACAAGCATCAAGCTCCCATTTCTCTAACAGTAAATAGAGCATTGTAAGTAAGTAAGGCCTGAAGCATGGTTCAATTGCATAGTCAGGGTCTCCCTTTTAAGTGCTTAAAGTTCTGTAAATGTTTGCCATCCAGTCTTCAGACGAGATGAATTAAATGGAATGAAAGGTCGTGTCGGTATCACCTTTCTAAAACAGCTATCACATTCAGGTTGGGTTTTCAAGTGTACAAAGAGGCCTGGGAAGAAGCCTTTGATTAATTTTTTGTCTTGCAGAGTAATTCCCTCTTGGTCCCAGACAGTCTAAGAGGCACAGATAAACGTAGAAATGGGCCTGAATTTTCCAACGACATCAAAAAAAGAAAGGTGGACGATAAGGACTCCAGCCACTATGTAAGTAAATAAAGGACTAGAAACAATATTTGTTGCTTACTTGCTTATTTTTTAAGTGAGTATACAAATGTACTCTAAGATCTTAGTGATAATCCACATCCCTTAAAATAATACATAAAGAGGACAGATTCTTACACTGCTGGATTTTATTTCACTCTACAGCTGTAAATTATCCTCCTGCCAGGCTCAGTATTACATTTTAGGCTTTCTGCCTTACTCTTAAGTGGGGATGTAAGAATGCAGGGCTGGCTTCATGGGCATGCAGTCTGTGCAGCTGCACAGGGCCCTGCTTATAAAAGGACCCTGCCTCACCCTTGGTTTTAATGCTCTGCACTCAGCCCTCTTCAAATTCTCAAGTTTTGAACAATGCCTGCATTTTCATTTTGTCCTGGGCTTGTGCTGCTAAAATGATCAGGGTAAGATTTGTGGTGTCACAAAACACCTTCCTGAATGCTATTCTCATAGTATATTCAGGCTTGTATTAGGTCTTCAGGCAGAGTTCACCCTCTTCCACAGCAAGCAGTTTAGTGGTAAAAATGGAAGAAATGTTGGGAGGCACCTAGTCCAGATCCTGCAGGCAAGATCCCATGGCGGGTTGATGGAGGGAGGACTGTTCACTCAGGTCTCGCTAAACTCGCATTCCCGTGGAGAGCGCCCCGAGCCAAATGGCCATCGGCTCTGTTCTTGGCATCATAAACATCGCAGCTGACAGACAACTTGGAGTTTCCTTATATCCCTGAGTGTCTATTTCAGTTCTCAGGAGCAGTATGTGAGTAGAAAGCTGATTTAGGCCACTTCCTGTTGCTCCTGGAGGAAGAAGCTCTGCCTCTGGCTGGCTGGTGTGCAGGCTATGTGGAGGCTCACACGCTAGGCCTCTCTGCCTCCTGCTAGCTGGCTCAAACCTGTAGCTAACAATGGGTAACATTTCTTGAGCAACAACTCTAGTGTCAGCTACTGGGTGCTTTTACATGAATTGTTTCCTTTAACCCTTAAAACACCCTGTGAGGTTGATACCTTTTATTTAATAAAGAAACGGAAGCACAGATCTTGCAAGTATTTCCCCAAGGTCAGAGTTAGTGGTTGAGTCTGGAGGCAGTCTGACTCCAAAATCCATCTCTTAGTCATGATGCTAGGATTCCCAAACCCAGGGCTTAGGATGGATATTATTATCAGAGGTCTTTTGAAATGATCTATACTTTGCACCATAATAATATCCTAAGAACCTACTTTTTTGGTTCTTTCTAGCCCAATCCTTTTAGCACATAATGTTTGCCCTTCATGTTTTTCCCAGAGCCAGTGTCCCGTGCAGGTACTTTTATATACAGCATCAACTGTTAATAAGCTAGTGAGAAGGTCCATGATATGCAGAAATTTGGAAATTTGCCAATACAGTTCCATTCCAGGTTGTTCCATTCATGTATGTTAAATTATTTAATAGTGAGTGAGCTACAATCCGTAGCTGTGACTGTTTTGTAATCTGCATGTATGTCTAGTTGTATAGGTGATTGAGGGTGATGTGTTGAGGTGATGCTGAAGAATCTGGGCAAAGGCCTCAGACCCATAACAGGCATATTGTACTGTGAAGGTCTATATTTACGGAAGGGTTCAGCACAAAGCTAAGATTTAAATTACAGTATACTTAAGGACTCACTTCAAAGTTCCATTGTAATAAATTAATTGTTTGCTACTTTTTGCCAGTTTGGTTTATGTACTACATTAACCATTTCAATAAAATAATTTTTTTAAAAGGGAAACAATTTTAGCTTCTATTTTTTTCACCACACTGTCTTTGGGTTCGGTACACCTGAAAACATTTAAGCTTGTCTGTGGGCTTTACTAAGTGAAAGCAAATTATTCTTTAGTATTAGTTTTTTCTTTTATTACCTGAAAATGTTTCTTTCAGTGGACTATTTTGAATTACCTAGGCTTCCTCATTGCTTATAATTTTATGTTGTTACTGGTGAATTGCATGGTGCCTTTATAACAATGTCTAAAGTAACACATTATTGAAGAAAGTAAATTAGGTCTCTCACATGTAATGCTCTAGGTATGGTTAGAGAAGACATTTGAGACCTGACTTTAAAGCTGAAGTCACACAGAAGGTCAATGTGGGTAATATTTGCACTGTACTAATATTTCTCAAACATTATTTGTGTATTCTCATTCTACAATGACACCAGTAAAAGGACTGTTTAGATCATAAATTATGGGCAAGTTTTTAAGAATTAGGGCCTGTTGCAGTAGCCTACTTTTTCCGTATGCTCATTGTATTACTCTGCACCAAAGGTCGTCAGGCCTTTTGGCCATGAAAGTAAGTAGCCTGTTTCATCCTGACCTAAACTTGTAGGAGTGGTCATATCCTTAAATTGGACAGCTTTTCTGAGGCCTTTGCAAACTCAGTGCAACCTTGGAGATTGCTCTGATTACCAAACTGTAAGGCTTTATGAAGAGACGATGAAAGCCCTACTGCAAGATGTTGGTGCCCTGCATATATTGCCATCCTATCTTCCTTCCATCTCTCCAAAAATATTCCAGCCTGATTGCTAAAGAGGTTTATTCTTAACATGAAGTCAGATCTTGGTATGTTATTTCAGCCAGGAACTAGCTTTGTTTTTAGTTTTTTGTTTGCTTTAATTTTTTTTTTTTTTTTTGCAGTAACTACCCCATGGGAACATGGTTTAAGTTTGTCTATATAATTATGAGTTGTCTATAAACATTAGATTTTTTGGCTGTTTTCAAGGTGATGCACATAAAAGCAGTGGCATGAAATCGTGTTCTTAATTTGAAATCCAATGGGAAAAGACCTGATATAATGTGGATTTCAGATTATAAGGGAGATTCAGCTTGCAAACATTTATTGAGCCTTTACTTTGTGCCAAGCCTCCTCTTCCGGCTGTGATTATAGAATTGGTGTGCTATTGCAACAGAATTCCCACCTGGGGCTCTGTGTAGCCTTGGGTCAGATAAGAAGGGGAGAAGGGGGATTAATCACTAGGGCTGGCAATCTGGAAGGGAGCCCGTAGGCATATCCCAGGTGGTTTTTCAGTCTGTCTGATACCAGGACTGTAGAAATTTAACTGGGCCTCAAATCTTTAATAAATGGCATTAAAACTTTTTTTTTTTTCCAGGACAGTGATGGTGACAAAAGTGATGACAATTTAGTTGTGGATGTGTCTAATGAGGTAACTATACTTTTTATCAGACTTTATGTTCAAAGTGACTTGTGAGAAAAAGAACTGGAGCCACAGTGTTTTGTGTTTTGGTTTCTTGCACCTTTATGTAGCGAGAACCTAATGTTGTTCATGGATGGAGCAGTAATGCTCTGAGTCGGAATTGTGTTTCCTCTAATCACTCTGGATTCCTAAGTTGGGTCTTGTGCTCTTTTCCTTCCCATGTCCTCTGGGCAAAGTATTTGAGCATAGGAGGGATATGATTGTTCCTAGGTTTTTGGGGTTTTTTTCATTTATGGTGTCTAATTGGATGTATTTGCAAAAACCATCCTTTTAATTAGAGCAATGTTAGTGCGCATACCCTGGAGTCCCCTAAATCTAAAGGACTCTCAGCATTTCCTTTACTTTAGAGATTTACTGTGGAAATAGGAGTGTGTAAGGGGAAGCTCTGTCCCCTGTAAGCAAAATCATGGAAATTTGCTTGTGCTTGTTGAGGACCCTTCTTCTCCGAGAGCCAGCCCCGCCCACTCACCCCGGGAAAATGGGATCGACAAAAACCGCCTGCTAAAGAAAGATGCTTCCAGCAGCCCAGCGTCCACGGCCTCCTCAGGAAGTTCCACTTCTTTGAAATCCAAAGAAATGAGCTTGGTAGGTAATGAGAACTCTCACTTGCCTCAGTAGTTTAGTTTTCTTTGTGGACCAGAGGACCTAAAGTATTTGAAATGTGAGGTTTTTACTGATTAAGAATTATATTTCTAAGTGTTTAAAAGTGACACTCATCCTTCTGCTCTTTGTTCCCATACAGTGCTACTCTTCCCCTCCCAGTTGTTTCTTTTGGGCCATGATCAGAGAGAGAGAAGCTTCCATGTCCACTGCCATCTTACTTGGGGGATATGTTCCTAGCACAGGCTCTCTAAAACTTCCCAGTTAGCAAATAGCTCAAACCTCTTAGGTCTGGAGAAGTCCTCCTTTTCTTAAGCTGTCCATTTTTACCTGGTTTTAGACTGAGCAGTCCTGTCGGGGTGTGTTGTGATTGGGTTGCTGGTCAGTTTGGTGGTGTACACGAGGCGGCACTGGAGGAAGCCTGGAACTGGTGGAGGGAGGGGGTACAGCAGAGCCTGTTCATGCCTTCAGCCCTTCAGCAAACACTGGAGTGTGTCATCTCTTAACTCACAATAACTGAGCCATAACAGCCCTGCAGTTAATCCTTACACAGTGTCCATACTCATGCCATTTCACCGATGGGGAGGGAAGCCTGAGGAACTTGCCAGTTTATACTGCCCATCAGATCCAAAGCCTGGCAGAGGCGGGGTTTCTCTCTAGCCCATGTTCTTTGCTACTGCGCCATAGCACTTCTCAGACCCATTTAAAGGATATGAAAGGTTGAGAGGCAAAAAAAGATGCTCTGTCACCCTGTTATTGTCTTGACTCCTGCACTAATGGTCCACACTGGTTATATAGGCAAGTGGGCAGCGATGCTTAACTCCAGAGGGCCATCTGTTCATTTTAGGAATAACTCTCAAACACAATGATGGGACTAGTCTAGGGCTTTTGCCTCTGGGATACTGGTTTGCAGCTCATAAAATCCAGCCCCGCTGTCTTTCACCATTAGTCTCACTCCCACGGCTACTAAAAAAGGCAAGATTAGAAAAGGGGTCTTCCCTCTGACATTCCTGGTGACCAGGCATTTGTTTGCTAGTGACCAGGAGCTTTCCTCTGAATGGTCACCCTTCTAACTTGGCCCTGATCCAAAGTCCACAAGCCTGATGGAAAAATACTTTTTAAAATAAAATCTACAGAGGAAGAAGTGTGACCATGTTCTGTGTCTCTAGCTAGAGTTTTAATTCTGGCAGGAAGAGGAAAGGTCAACATTTCTCGCTCACAAGTTAATGCTGTCAACATTGTGTGGATTTATGAAAATTGGCTGAGGGAGCAGCGAGGAGGTGCCCAGTGTCCCAGCTGCTGTTGTGATAAATTGTGTAATATGGCTTGGATTAAAAATAATACTCATTTAATTTGTTTAATGATACCAGCATGAAAAAGCCAGCACGCCTGTTCTGAAATCCAGCACACCGACGCCGCGGAGCGACATGCCAACGCCGGGCACCAGCGCCACTCCAGGACTCCGTCCAGGGCTCGGCAAGCCTCCAGCCATGGACCCCCTTGTTAACCAAGCGGGTAGAGCACTGCCTCTTGTTGTGCTTTGTTTTGCTTTTCCTTTCCCAGCTTGAGTCGTCCTCTGTTCATGTTGTGACGCAGTTTCCCCATGAACATGAAATGTACTTGCTGCCTGCCTCCCTCCTTCTATCTCTGAAAAGCCATGATAAGAAACAGATGTTCATCCTCGAGTTTCAGCAGCTGTACCCTGTTCCATCTCCGGCTGTTTAAATTTGACTTTTCTGTTATTTTCAAATAATCCAAATCCTAGGGACTTCAGTAATGTTTCTGGTAATTATTCTGAATGGAAGCGCCCTCCCAAACTATTATTGTGTGTCTCGAATTTGCTAATATTGACTGAAACGGCCTGTCTGGTCAGCCCAAGTGTGCTTCTTGCTTACTTTAATGGCCGAGTTTTGTGCTGGTCCATCAGGAAGCCGGGATCTCGCCTTCCGTAGAAACTGGGAGAGTTTTACTGAGACTCCAGCCTGTGAATAAATTCCTGACTTTCAACTCGGTTCTCCTCACTGGGAAAGGAAAAGAGGCCCCAGAATATTCCTTCCAAACCCGTGCTTTGCTTTCTGTAAATCCAGGGTCGGGTTTTCATTTGGAAGCATTCCCAGGGAACAGAGGGTTGGGACTGAAAAACAAATCTAGGATTTTATCAAGAACACCTTTTGAGGTTGAGTCAGGTAAACAGGTAGTGTCTGTGTCTCAGTTTGCCTTGTGCGAACTGGGTGCAATACTGCTAATCTTGCCCCCTGTTCCCCAGGGCTGCAGAGAAGGAAACGGGTGGGCAGTGCGTCCCCTGGGGTCTGTTCTTTCCCGGGGCTCAGTTCGGCTCTGGGAAGAAGGGGGCCAGTGTGCGAGTTGGAGGTGATGGGCCGGCTCCCCCCGTTCCCTTCCCCCTAATGAATGGCACTAGCAGCAGCCCTGGGCGAATGGCCAGCCAGGCCGGACCTGAGCGACCCGCGGAGTCACGCGCGGCTTGTGCTTCCTTGCAGCGGCCGGCCTGAGGACGCCCCTGGCAGTGCCCGGCCCGTACCCCGCCCCGTTCGCGATGGTGCCCCACGCGGGCATGAACGGCGAGCTGACCAGCCCCGGCGCCTACGCCAGCCTCCACAACATGTCCCCGCAGATGAGCGCGGCCGCCGCCGCCGCCGTGGTGGCCTACGGGCGCTCGCCCATGGTAGGTGACCCGGGATCGCGGCGGGGCCCGCGCGCCCCGGAACAAAGGCCCAGTGTCCGCGCGCTCGCCGCCGCGCCTCCCCCACATGCCGCTCCATTCAGCCGCGGCCAGGCGCTTGCTTGGCTGTGTTTGCGGATGAAAAAGGCAGTGTTTAGGAGCGCCTTTGGCGGCTCGGGGACATCTGGTTTTCTCCCACCAAAGTAGATTTTTTTTTTTTCTGGAAGGCGATGAAATGACTCAAGTAGCTCACAGAAGCCTTTTCATTCGTTTTCTTGAGGGTTTTTCTTCCTCTTTAATCCTCAGGAAAAAATATTTGAGGAGCCGTAACTTTCTCTTTCCATGCCTATATTATTCTTTGAACCCAATAGCATGGCTTAGGTGTAAGGACTTCAGTGCAACAGACAGAGAAACACAAAAAGGGACTTAACCCATGGGGTGGGTTGTCCCTCTGCCTCGTTTTTGACCAGGGAGATACAAAACTGCGCATGAAGGATGAAATCTCACGTGTAGCCCTTCATTGCCTCAGGAAACGGGGATAGATTATAACCCATAGCAAACAGAAGTCTGTAAACATTTCTTCTTGGTTATTTGCAGTGTGTCATGTGCATTTCTCATTTGTTGGTTCTTCCTTTATGTTGCACTAGTAGGAAGGGTGTGCAGTGGAGGGCGGGATAGTTTAAAGCAAAGTGCGCAGCTGGGGCACTAGGTGCTATCATTGAGGTGCCTACAAGCAGGTATGAATCCTTAAGGAATAACTTAGACCAGCGGTATGAAAGGGAGAGATTTTGCCTCCAAGGGACATTCGTAATGTCTGGAGGTACTTTGATGATCACAACTGGGGGATGCGATTGGCACTTAGAAGGCAGAGTCCAGCGATGCTACTAAACGCCCTGCGTTCTCCAGGACAGCCCCCAACAAAGAACTGTCTGGCCCAAAACGTCAGTAGTGTCGAGGTTGAGAAATGCCGACTGAGACAACACACTGCTCTGTGTACCTGCTGGGACAAGGCAGAGTATCCTGAGTCCACAGGAAGGGTTGACTGTGGGAGGCTGGCTCTCAGTGCACAAGAGATCCCACTCCACTCCACCTCCCCAGGAAGAAGTGTATCTTGTAGTATTTAGAGGTGGTAGTATTACTTCTGTTATATATTTCCTTTGGAAAATGCTAGCACGTGTCACTGTTTATGTTGCTTTGGAGATCTGTGGGTTTCCAGTGAGAAGTCTGTAGAGATGTTCACCTAGTGCCTCCCACATATGAACTGAGTCTGCGATGCCTTATTTTGCTTCCAGGTTGGGTTTGATCCCCCCCCTCACATGCGAGTACCTGCGATCCCTCCCAACCTGGCAGGAATCCCTGGAGGGAAACCGTAAGTACCTCCAACTCCTCAGTTTTATTTCCAAGGCAGTTATTTAGTCATGGGTATTAGCAGACTAGAATTCCAAAGGGAGCATAGGCCTGGGCGTTTCCAAGGAGATTTCTGGTGTCTTTTCCTGAGGAGTGTTAACACTTTCTATAAATAGGCACCTTGTAGGTGTCATGCCTCTGTCTTCTCACTGTGGGTGAGCTCATGCATTCAGTTATTTCTGGGGAGAAACTGTTGGCGACAGGGTGAGGAGCGATGCAAGAACCAGGGGCAGTTGGCCCTCCTCCCTCGGCCCTTCTGCAGAAAGCTGCTCTGCTTTGCCGTGTGGTTGGAGAATAACTGCAGGGGATTTTCAGCAGGACTGTTGTGGGCAGTAAGCTGTCACGAACTCTTGAAATCTCAGAAATGTGAAACATGTTGTCTCTTTACCCAGCTCAGTGCTACGTTTTCCTTATTTTGGTAGACGTGAGGTCTTGTAAAGGGTAGGTTCTGTTGGATACCAACATCCAAGGTTGACCCCCAAGTAAAGTTTTGCTGAGTGCTTATTCTGAGAGGTTCAGAATTATAGAAAGCGAGTGGCAGTGTGGGGAAGCAAGAAAGATGGGTTCAAGGGCAAAGAGTTTTCAGAATTTGGGAACCTCTGTTGGTTATTTCTCCATAGTCACGTGAAATCATTTGCTTTCCATAGTTAGTAATTAGAAATGTGATTTCAAAGAACTCCTAAAGTTCTCAGTTTCTGTAAAGCAAAATTGAAATAGGTCTTACTTCCCAACAAGTACTCTGCCTTTCTCTGGGAAAGGCACATGTAATAGGCCTTCAGATTATTTTTGTTACCCTCTACCTTTGTGTGTTTGCAAGGGACACATAAAGTTGAAAGCAAACATTATTACTGCATTATTTTGAATGGCCCATTCAGCTACCTGGTCATCCTTGTGTGATTTCAATTGGAGCCTTGTTTCAACTAAACCAGGAGCATGAGGAAAAATGGAATTCTTTATCTCCATCACCTGCTTTTAGGAAAGCAGATTCCTGGCGTCCACTTCTCATGCATTTTTTTGAGGTGAGCATATTATGTGAGCAAGATGGAGGAAGTATCCAAGGGCAAAATGAACTTCCCCGTTGTCACTAGGATCAGGGCTATACAATCTTACTCCCATATCAACCCTTTAATTAGTAACTGTTCTTACCCGTTAGTGAAGTAATAATGCCTAAGCAGTGCTTCTCTCCTGGCTGTGATGATAGACCAGTTTTTTCCTAGTGTGGCAGACTGTACTCTTGTTACATACAACACAGATGAATGGGGACAGGGACGGAGGGAGGGAGCAGATACAAAGTATCCTAATATTTTAGTACAAGAGTTATGAACTGACTGTTGTATATACATTTCTCAGTGAGTTGACAATAGCAAACGAAGGTCTGCAGACCCCACTTTGACCAGCACTGGTCTGAGACACTTAAGAGAAAGGGAGACAAACCAGTCTGTCCAGAGTTGGGTGAACAAGGTGGTAAAGGCCTTTTGCAAGTGTCATTCTTGAGAAACACCAGCCGAAATACTTGGATGGCTGTTCATGGATGTTTGAGCAAGAACTGTGTGGCAGGCTTTGTGCTAGATGCTGGGCATGCTCCAGGCAAGAGAATGTTCGCCTTCCCCGCCTGTGGGCCCACTGATGTGGAGACATTGAAGGAACAATGAATGCTTTAGTTATGTTTGTGATCAGCGATAAGTACTGTGAAGACAGAGCAGTGGGTTATAGGCAAACATGTAAAGAATGACCAGAATTAGGAAGGGCAGGGCTTCCTGGGGTGAGGCTGATATACTGCAGGCTGAAGCATGTGCAGGAAGGAATAGCCCACAGGGAAAGGGGACAGAGAGGGTGGGCTGTTGGGGACAGAGTAAGATAAGCTCCCAGCACCAAGAGTAAATGGATGACTACCTCCTAAAAGTGGTACAGCTAGGAGAGTTCATTTGGGGCCAGAGGGACCTTGAAATGCCTCTAGTGTGAATGCTCATCTGTGGCTCGTCTCCTACGATAGCCTCTGTGCCTCTGACCAAGCATATCCAGTGCTGGGGACTCGCT
>NW_027669697.1:0-32183 GCF_964146895.1 Miniopterus schreibersii | reverse complement strand
CTTCCCTGCCTTTGCTGCCCGCTGTGCTCCTGCTCAAGGCTAATCACATTTGCTACTTCCGAATCTGTTTTCTGTACCAATTTCCCACTTTTCCCCAGTGACCCCTGGTGAAACTCACAGGGACCAATGCCCGAGTGCAGTATAAGCTCTCCGGGTAAGTGGAATATCTGAAATGAAGCTACAAGCAAAGGGGAGCACTGAAGCTGGAGGGGACTCTGGCCTTCATTCTGGCAGAGTTGAATGCTCAGCAGAGCATTGGCCAAGAAAGTGGCTCATTCCAATTTTTTTAGGAAGAGTCATTTTCTTTCAGTTTCCCATTATCATGTTCTCTCTGTCCTTCCCTCTTTCAAACTCCCTCTACCATCCTCACCTTGACATTCAGTGATCAGTAGGAAGGATGATGTGACATTGCTCAAGGATAACTTTGTTGCCCAAAAAGGATTTGTTCTGAAAGAACCCAGTAAATGAACGATCGAGTTCAAAGGCGCCTTTTTTTATTTATTCATATTTTATTGATCTGAAATGTTGATCTGAAGGGAAAGGAAGACAGAGAGATTAAATCATCAATTATGAGTTATTGACCAGATTTCTGCCATAAGGCCCGCTGCGGAGATCAACCTGCAAGACAGGCATGTGCCCTGAAGGGGAATTCAAAAACAGTTTTCTGAATCTTTGGTTGAAGCTCAACAACTCATCCAATCTGGCCAGGCCACAGGAGGCGATTTGCATATGAGGAATTGTAAAAATGTCACTAATGTGCAAGTTGTACTGGCTGGACGAAATAGTTCAATGATTTCCCAACACAACTTCAAATACATGCCTGTGCTTGTGTGTTTGTGTGTGTAGGTGTGGATGCTGTGTGTGTGATTGTTGTCTGTGGCTTACTCTACTTCTCATTGTCCTCCTGGTCATTTGCCCTTTTAGGAGGGCATTCTTCCCAGAACGTACATAATATCCCCACTCACTTCCCACGTGTTAGCTCTCCTTATGACAGTATTTTTCCACCAAATGATTTTATTATGGATGCTGGAAATGCAATCTAACATTTGTCTAAGAGGGGGAAGCATTGTATTCACATACGATGTTTTGGAGATGTTGGGAATGCATTGCCACTGCCAAACACCAGGTGCAGCGCCATTTTTTAGCAATGATTTTATTGCGGATGTCCACAACGCATTTGCACGAATTTCCACCAGGTGGCAGCGTTTTACCACCATATCAGATTATTGGGCATGCTGGCAATGCATTCTCAGCCTTATCCTAAAGATGTCAGCATGATCTCACAAGTGATTTATTAGGGAGATTCTGGCAATGCGTCCCTACAAATGTCCATGTTGATGCAGCATTTCACCCCACGTGATTTTATTGTGATTCCTGGTGACTCATTCTCTCAACTGTGCAGCAAATGGCACCATAATCTCACCAGTGAAAGTATTGGGGCTGCTGGCAATGCATTGTAAAGTCTGTACGACGAGCCCACATTTTTCCACTAAATGGTATTATTGCACATAAAGGCAATGGTTTCTCACGCTTGTCCACCAGTTGGCTCCTTGACATCACAAGTGATTTTGTTCGGTATGCTGATAATGCATTCTTACGTTTGTTCGGCCAGTTGCGGAATTTTCCCACCAAGCGATTTTATTGCTGCTGTCAGTACATTCTCACATTTGTCCAACTATTGGCCACAGTTTTCCCCTAAAGTGATATTGTGTGTGTGTGGGTGTGGATGTTGGTTTTGAATTCTCACACGTGGACATTGCCTATCAGAATTTTCTGCCCAAATCACTTTATTGTGAGTCCAGAACATGCATTCTCACCCTTCTCCACCAGTTGGCATCTTGATCTCTGTAGGGGTTTCATTGGGGATTCTGGGAAATCATTCATACAGTCGTTAACACCCGGTGGCCTTTTTCTCAAAGAGTGATTTTGTTGGGGATGCAGTCAATGCATGCTTCACCTTGTCCGCCAGGTGGCAGAATATTTCCACCAAGTTTTTTTTTAAAGGGATACGTTTAATGCTCTCTCACTTAACTCCACAAGGTGGCAGCATTTTTAAAACAAGTGTTTTTATTGGGAATGCAGGGAATGCTCTCTCACGTTTGTACACAGTGTCAGGTAATTTCTCATGAAACGTTTTTTTCGAGAGATGCTAGAAATACATTATCACCTTATACTCAAAGTGGCAGCATTTTTTCAACCAAATACTTTTACAAGGGCTGACAATGGATGCTCACGTTTGTCCCACAGTTGGCAGCATTTGTCCCCAGAGAAAGTTTTTTGCGGGGATGCGTGGCAGCGTTTCGCCCCAAATGATTTAATTGAGGATGCCTGCAAGGCAGTCTCAGGTCTCTACATGACGTCGCAGTAGTTTTCAACCACATGATTGGATTGGGGATACTATCAATGCATTCTCACCCTTTTGCGTTTTGCCAACAGAGAGGTTTATTGGTGATTCTGACAATACATTCTCAGGCTTCTCTGAGAAGTGGCAGTATTTCTGTACAAATTACCTTACTGGGGATGTTGGCAATGTATTCTCACGATTGTCCACAGAGGACAGCATTTTTAATCAAATAATTTCATGGGAGGTGCTACTCAGCCATTCTTGCACTTGTCAACCAGAAGGCAGGATTTCCCCAGTATGATTTTATTGGGCATGCTGGCACTGCATTCTTAATTTTTTTCATAGGTGGCAAAATTTTCCCAAAAACTTATTATTTGGGGGATACTGGCAATGAATTGTCATGCTCAAGCATCCGTTGGCAGCATTTTTTAGCTCATGATTTTGTTGGGGATGCTCGCCATGCATTTTCATATTTGTCGACCAGTGCACCTGATGCCTACTGGAGGTGCTCCAGGCACATAAGTTAGAGATGGAGAATATGGACTTGCAAGCAAGCAGAGCCTTCTGTCGAATCAGGTGGAGGACATGGCAGAGGGACCAGTCCTACTTGTCTTTGTGTGCACCTCCAGTGGCAACAAGGTGCACCTCCCACTGCCCTGGCAATGACTGCTCCTGCCCCACTGGCTCTTCTTCTGGAACATTTGCTTCTGCCTCATTCAGGCTCAGCCTCACTCAGCACCTCCACTACATTCAGGATGTCCTCTTTCTACAGAGAAACTCCCTCCCTACCCCCCAGGCCCCCCAATTTATTTCTTCTCAATCAAATCCTTCTCCCCTCACTGCTCCTCCCTGTCTGGCCCTCGTAGAAACTCATGATCCTTTACCCACCAGCTCCTCCTGACTCCCCACCACCGTACCTCAGGTGGCCTCCTCCACGGCCAAAAACATGCCATAGCCTCCCACCGCCTGCACTACCTCTAGGAGGCTATGTCCCTTCAGGTCAAAGTGCTCCTTTTCCACAATTTTCCTTTCAGGCCCTACTCCTCCTCCTCCTCCTCTTGGTTCTCTCCACCCGTGCTCCACCACACTCTGGTCATTTGGCACAAACTACTCTTTAAGCAGCACCTCCTCCTCCCTCAACAATTCAGTATTAGGCCAAAACTCCTTGCAGGCCTCCAACTTTTGATCCCAAGTCACAAATTCCACCACCTACTCTGGTCCACCATCTCTAGCCCCAGCTCTCTCTTATAACTGCCTCTGCCTTTCCCTGCTTGGCATCATCATCTTCCTGCACCAAAGTGAACATAAAAGCATCCTGGGTCATCCCACATGTCCCATATTGTGTGGATTAACGGGCCGATGGTACGTTGGCTGGCCAGAGGATCCCGAGCACCTCAAGGTCCCCTAGTGGCACCCAAGAGGCCTGAGCTCTGCTGCCTTTAAATACAGCCTGATTTACTACTGGGCGGTCACCTTGAAACAGGTGGTGTCGAGAACCATGTGGGAAAATCAAGGTAACTTCAGGAACTGTGAACACCACTGCTCTCCCTGTGGAAAGGTTCCAATACGGTTCCTTGCTGTGCACAGTGCCCACATACTTGGCCTACATGGAGGTTCTGGAGAGACCGGGATGTCAGAGGGAAGTAGCTCCTGGCCAAGTCCAACAAGCCCCTTACCTGTTGGGCCACTGAAATACCTCTTCCAATCAGTGAGACCACAGTGAGCATCACCTGGCACATTTTTGCCTTTCACTGTGTGCCCCGTGTGTGGGGCCTGCACCCGGAGGCCAGCCCTCCTCAGGAAGCCTGCCTAATGTCCTCTGATCTGCCGATTTCCCGTGGTTCACTGACTGCAAGGCTCCTCACATCTAATGCCATTGCCCACTACACAATCCGTTTACTGTACCACTTTTCCATTGATCCACAGTGACCCTTGGTAAAATTTATTGGGACAAACCGTTTTTGCAGCAGAGTCTCTAGCTAGAGTCTTTAGTGGGATATGGGATATCTGAGACTAAGGGAATGACTGTGGCTGGAGGATTCTGTAGCCTCCTTTCTGGTGTAATTGAATGATCAGGGTAACAGTGACCAAGATACGTGCTCACTCTGACTGCCTTTAGATTAATTATTTTCTATTTGTTTCCCAGGGTTCTTGTTCAGTTTGTCTTTCCCTCAATCATACTCGGTATTCTAACCATGCCTGGGCCTTCAGTGACCAGTAACAAGGATGACTTGCTATTACTTAAAGATTACTTGTTTGCAGAAGGACTGGTCCCAAAGAATGTAGCAAAGAAACAGTCATGTTCACAGGAGGGCATTTCCGTTGGAGGACATGTAAAAGGTTCAAAATTGGGCAAGGTGTCCTGACTGTTTACAACATGGTTCAGAGAATGCCCAACACAACTTCATGTACATGCCTGTGCCTCTGTGTTGTGTTCCGCTGTGTGTGTGTGTGTGTTGTGTGTGAGGTATATGGTGCACACTTATTCTTATTGTCCCTCTGCTTATTTACCCTTACAGCATAAGATTCTTCTTCAAATGAACCTAATATCCTGGCTGTCTTCCCACATGCCTTTGCTCCCGGCCCCATAGTGCCTCCCCCGCTTTCTAGATATGGTTCAGAATCCAAAGCCTTGCCGGCTGATTCTCTGAGCAAAATACAGTGCTCTCATACTTTTCAATAGGGCTTTTGTTTCACTGTGAAACAAATATCTATTCATCCACCTGGTTGACTGCTGTCAATGTGTGAGCAGACTTTCTGCAGGGAGGATGCCTGCAAATCCATCATCCTTTAGGATGAGCGCTGGACACTTAGGCTGTTTCTCCCAAGGCCCTTTCTTTGAACTACTTTATATCCTTATGTATGTAAAACAGTAGGAAATAATTGAGTGGACTTTTCTTATTTCTTCCTCCACCCAAGGCTCCACCCCACAGAAAGAATTCTGACTTCTGATACCATCCCAAAGCATTACTTACCCACTTCTGCAACTGTATATGATTAGCTCTCACAGAGACTAGTTGTTCCCGGCCAACCAATTGTAAGGTTCCATCCAACCCACAAAAAACAGATAGACACTTAATGCTCTGGATTTCTCTTTCTTAAGGAACAAACTCACAGCCAAACACAGTTGATCACCCTGCTTTAACTTTCCTTTTCTTTCCATGCTCTGGATGTTTCCTTGTTTGATTGCCTTTCCACAGGGACACTCTGCACCTGTTTCACATCCAGAAAGAGATTTGCTTGAAAATTTTTCTCATGAGTTCTACTCTTATTAGAAGTGAAGTGGACAATCCATCCTATTTACCTTGCCCTGTGGGAGCTCAGAGATACACAACAAACCTTGTCTATTCCTCTCTGATCATTCCTAAGGAATATTCAATAAACAATCAAGGCCCTAAAGTAGAAAGTCCATCACCATTGCAAGTGGGATTACTTCAATTTTCGCCAGTCCTGTGCTCAACAAGTCCCACTACAATCCCTTTGTGATGCGCTGTGTTCTTAGGATGGCTGGGTTAGAACTAAATTAAAACTTAAAAAAGTCAGCGATTTTTGTGATGTCAGAGAGAAGTTGTGACAGGCCAGCCTCAGCCTTTGCATTCTCATCTTTGAACATCAGGTAGCACAATTTTTCCAACAAATGATATTCTGGTGAGTTCTGGCTGTGTATTCTAAAGTTTGTCCAGCAGATGGTGATGTCAGAGGGATGCTGGAAATACATTCTCACGTTCCTCTAATAGCAACCTTTGCTAACATAGGATGTTGCTGAGGATGTTGGAAGTGCGTTTACAATGTTCTTTAACACGTGGCAGCATTTTTCCACCAAATGATTCTGTTGAGGTGGTTGAAAATGCATTCTAAATCTTTCCCATAGATGTCAACAGTTTTTCACAAATTAAATTACTGAGAATGCTGCCAATGCATACTCATACTTGTCCACCAGGTGGAGCCCTGACTTCACACGTAATTTTATTGGAGATGCGGGAAATGCATTCTCAGGTTTGTTCACCAAGTGGCAACTTTTTTTTAAACTAGCGATTTTTATTGGTGATGCTGGCAATGCATCCTCAAGCTTTTCCTCCAGATGTCAGCATGTTTTCAGAAGTGATTTTGCTATAGTATACTGGAAATACATTCCCATGTATCTCCATCAGGTGGCAATATTTCTCTTACAAACGATATCGTTGTAAAGGCATGCTCACGTTTGTTGAACAAATGGAAGCATTCCTTACAAATGATTTCAACGGGGATGCTGAAAATGCATTCTCGCGTTTTCCAACCAGGTGGCAGCTTTTTATCGTCATGAGATTTTCCTGGCCATGCTGGCAATGACTTCTGACGTTTGTCAGCCACGTGGCAGCATAATTTTACCAAACGATTTCACTGAAGATTCCTTCAATGTTTTCAATTTGTCAACCAGTTGGCATTATTTTTCCATCCAATGATTTTTGGAAAGGTCCTGCAGTGCACGTTCACGGTGGCCCACCGGGGGGCAGCATTTTCCCAACAAATAGTATTACTGGTTTGGGTGGGAATACCAGTAACACGTGGTTGCACATCACGCTTTCCTGACTCTGATGGAGGTCGTGGGCATACACATACCCTGTAGTGTGTAGTATTACTCCGAGAAGGACCTATGCAACATAGAGCTGTGTTGAGTAAGTGCCCCTTGTTCTGATTTGCGACTGTGTTCCTGAATCCTCGGGGAGTGTTTCAGTGGTACCTACAAGAGAAAGGAGTGTCTGCAAAACTTGAAATCACACTGTGCTCACTATCCTGAACTTTATTCTAGTGTGTATATTTTCTTTCTGAACTACCTATCCCCGCTGATACCTCTCTCCTTCACTAGCACAGGCACATTGTGCTCATGCCTGTAGAGCATCAAAGATACTGCTGTAGCCCAGAATGCAAGGATGTGCTGAGTGTTGGTAATTCTCAGATCTCAATAGGGCGGGCACCTTTGCAATGTCCTGCAATTGAGCCAACAGATGGCCTACCAGGTTACAGGTTCATGGGCTCCATCTTTAGCAGAAGGGGATGGAGCTCCTCCAGTGGCAACCAGGTAGACTCCCACGAAACCCTGGCTCTGCCTGCTCCTGCTCCACTGGCTCTTCCTCTGTGTTTTTTTGCTTCTGCCTCTGATTCAGGATGAGCCTCTATGACCACCTCCACTGACTTCAGGACATCCCCCGAATCAGGAAAAATTCCTCCCTGCCAAACAATTCCTCCAAAAGCAACCCCACCACCTCCTACTGCTACTCCCTGTCTGGCCTTTGCAGAAAGGGATGATCCTCTTCTCCCACGCACAGCTCTTCAGAGTCCAGATTCTCCTGCCTCCCCACCTTCGGATCTGGGAAGACCTCCTCCCCTGCCAAAAACATATCATACCCTGCCACTGGCCTCACTGTCTGCATCAGGCTCTCCCCATGAAGGACAAAGTGCTCCTGTGCCTCCAACTCCTTCTCCAGTCCCTCCTCCATCCTCTCGGTACTCCTCACCCTCTGGGCAAGGCTGTAACCAGCATATGCTGGTTATCCAGCACGTGCTGCAGTTCAGCCAGTTCCCCAACTCAATATACAACAAAAGATCCTCATCAGCCCACAAGCTCTACTCCCCAGCCACAAATGCTCCCACCTGCATGAGGTCCTGAATATGCAGCTCTACTCTCTTTACTACTCTGTGCTGACGTCCTGGGAGTCAACAATATCCAGCACCAATGGGAACATAAAAGAGTCCTGGGATAAATCTCTTCCCCACGTACATGGAACAAAACCTCTGAGGTTCACTATTTGGCCTTTAGATCCCCAGCCTGACTTGCTGCGGCTCTGGCCTTGAGCTGGGCGTGGCAAAGAAGCAAGTGGGACAGCACTCCCCATGCTGTCCCACTACACAGGCACATTGTGCTCATGCCTGTAGAGCATCAAAGATACTGCTTTAGCCCAGCTCTTGGGTTCTTGCTGTGCTCAGTGTGGTCTCACTGAGTCTACAGACAGGGGCTTGGGATGTGGGCATGTAGTGTGGAAAAGGTTCCTGGACACCCCACTTGCTCCCCTTTGCACTTGCTCCCCTTTGCTGTTGGGCTTCTGAAACATTTCTTCCAAACTGTGAGACTATAGCAGGCATCATCGTATTCAGCCCCGCCCCTCACGGTGAGCCTCAGTGTATGGGCCTTGTACCTGTAGAGAAACGTTCCTGAGGAAGTCCTATGTTGCCTTAGCATCTTTAGGTTTCCTTCAGTTCGGTGTCTAGTGGGCTCTTTCTTAAGGCAACTCACGTTTCCCACTTCAGAATTCGTTTTCTTTAACACTTCCCACAGATCCACAGGGACCCCTGGTAATAGCCACAGGGAGAAATGCCCGGGCAGTAGAGGCTATTCCAGTATAAGGGATATCTGAGACTGAAGTGACAGTCAAAGGGAAGAACTGTGGCTGGAGAGGACTGTAGCCTACATTCTGGTAGAGTTGGATCATCAGGATTATTACCGCCAAGATAAGGTCTCAGTCTGACTGCTTTTAGATCAGTAACTTTTTATTTGTTTCCATTGCTTTTGCCCTTTTGGTCTTTCTCTCATTCTGACTTTCTCTCGTCCAGTCCTTGGGTTTCAGTGACCAGTAGCAAGGATGATTTGATATTGCTTAAGGATTACTTGGTTGCAGAAGGGCTTGGTCTGAAGGAACAAAGTCAATAAACAATCATATTCACAGGAGGCCATGTCCATTTGAGGAAATGTAAAAAGTGTCCAAAATGGGCAAGGTGTACTGACTGTGGACATCATAGTTCACAGATTACCCAACACAAATTCAAGTCCATGCCTTTGCCTCTGCGTGTGTGTGTGCATGTGTGTGTGTGCTTGTGTGTGTTGTGTGTGAGGGCTTTGGCGCACTCTGCTTCTTATTGTCCCTCTGCTCATTTACTCTTCCAGCAGTGGATTCTTCCCCAAATGAACCTAATATACTTATGACTTCCCACAAACCTTGACTCCCTTCCCCACAGCTATCTGTTCACCTTATTCCACCCCTTGCTAAATGTCGCTTGGGATCTTGGGCCTCAGAGAATGATTCAGCAAAACACTGTGCAGTCATACTTCTAGAGAGGGACTTTGGTTCAACTGTGAAGTCTCCCACCTTGTTGCCTGTTCCTAATGTGTGACCGACTCCCTACAGGGAGGATACTTAGAAATCCATCATCGTTTAGGACCCAAAACTGGACATTTATGCCCATGATCCCAAGGTCCTTTCCTTGAACTACATTATCTCCCTAAGTCAAACTGCAAGGTCCAGTGTGATTGACTTTCTCTTATTTCCTCCTTGTCCACAGAGTGGTCACACAGGAAGAATTCTGTCTTCTAATACCATCACAAGCATAACCACTTCTACAACTGTACAGGCCTGGCCCTCACAGGGACTAGTAATTCTATGGCAGCCAACTGTAAGGCTCAAACTAAAGCACAAACAGCACAGAGACAGACACAGTTGATGATCTTGACATATCTTTCCATTTCATTGCCTGCTCTGGATGTCTCGGTGTATGATTGACAAACCACAGGGCATTCTGCACCTATTTCATACTCCAATGTGATACCCCAGGGCTCTCAATGTTTTCATGCCTCTCTAAGGGCTTCAGGTTTCCCAAGACCATATTCCATTGTGAATCCCTTGGATTCTACTACCCACACTCTACATGATAGGGCTGTCCCTCTCGCATTCCACAATGACCATTGCCTTTCCATGCCCACAAACCTGTGCAACACTGAATATTTCCAGCACCCCATTATCTATCATGACACCCCAAGTCTTCCAATGCCCACACTTCGCTGTTAGAAATCAGATCTAACAATGCTTACATTGGACTTTCCGGCATAGGGCTCCCACTGTCAAACTTGCTCTGTGCCAAACCAGGCTTATCACTGCCAACACACCGCTCTGACACAGAGGGCTCCAGTTACCCTCACTACTTTCTCACAACGTCAGAGTTCCTACAGGCCGCACTCTATTGTGACACCTAGAGCCTCTACTGTCCACAATCAAGTATGACATTTTAGGGCTCCCACTTACCACACACCACTGTGATACCCTAGGTCTCCTAGGGCTCACTCTCCACTGTGAATATGCTGGCATACAAATACCACATTTCCACTGTGATGCCCCACCTGTTACACTACACAAGCTCTCCATTGACACCTTCTGGACTTCAGGGCACACATTTCACTGTGTCAGCCCATGGCTCTCACTGCCCACACTCCATTCTGACAACACCAGGTATCACATGATCCATTCTTCACTGTGACACCACATTGGTCCCACCACCCTTCTTAACTGTGAAAACCTATTTATAGCACAGGCCATATTTCAGAGTGACAGCCTTACACGTCTCCCTGGTAACACGCTACTTTCAAAATTATATGTTCCCACTGTACAGAATCCATTTTGACACCCAAGGATTCCACTTCCAATCTCTAATGGGACTCCGTAAATCTCCCAGGCTCACACTCTACCTTGACACATCAGGGTGAAAACTGTCCTCATTTCACTTTCACACCATGAGCAATCCCACTGCGAAACTATGATTTTGAACCTTCATCTTCCTACAGCCCATGTTGCATTCTGTCTCTCAGCTCTTCCATAGCTCATAACCCACAGGGGCACAGAGTTACCACCACCCACACTCCATTGTGATACCTGCCACACTCCTGCTACATGCACTCTAATTTGGCACACCAGAAATACCAGTGACCAAATCAACTTTGATAACCTAGGGCTCCCACTACGCACATTCCACTGTGATACCACACCCCTCCCAATGCCCGCATTGCATTATACACCCACAGGTTCCCATTGTTTCCATAGCCAACACGTCACTCTAACACTCCAGAGCTCATGACACCCTCTCTCCAATATTACACTGCTGGGTTCTCACAGCCTACATTCCCTGTTTCCCTTTTTGATCCCACAGCACATTCTCCAATGGCTCACCTAAATTTTCTGACATGAAAACAAAACTGTTATGCCTGAGTGAACTCACTGTGCTCATTCCACTATGAAATGTTCAGGGCTCTCATTCATGATACTCTTTTGTGTATTTCTGGGTTCCCACTACCTTCTTCCTACTCTGACCTCTCTTGTGCTACAAAGTTTAAACTCCACAGAGACAATCGAGGGTGCACCCTGTCCATACTACACAAGGACAACACACTGCTTCCACAGCACACATTCCACTGTAACACTCCAGCATTCCTCCATCCATATTCAACTGTGCTAATCCAGGATTCCAATTACCCACACAACACTGATACTTTCAGTAATTCCAGTGTGCACATTCCACACTGCCCACACAGTCATAACACTAACCACATTTCACTGTGCCACGTACATGACTCCCCCTGCAACACACTACTGGGACACTTCGGGTCTCCAAATGAACACACTACTCTGTCACCACTTAGCTCACAGGCTGCACATTCTAATGTGACACCACATAGCCACACATTCCCATAGTCCCATATGACATTGCATGGCTCTCACTTCCCACTCACCACTGTGACACTCCCATGGCTCACACTCTACGTTTTTTAATCTGCTGGGCTCCCAATACCTACTTGCTACTGTAATACCCCAGTGCTCACACTACATGAAACCGTTTGTGGCACTTTCCGGCTCTCTAGATCACTCAATACACTGTGAGAACACATGCCTCCCAATGCTAACAAGTCATTGTCTCACCAGGTGGAGAAGATAAAGAATAAGAGACTGGGAGTACAGAAATTGAAGACAGAAAGACAGTGGCTGAAGAACAGAGATAATGACCCACTCTCTCGGCTATTTCATCACGGGCACAGGGCATCAGTGTGAAAATTAATGGAGTGGAGTCTAAACAGCAGGAGCCCAGGAGGAGGTTATACCTGGAAAAGCAACACATGCAAGTTTAGAAGATGAGCCTCCTCAGGATTGTTTGAGCCCACTGTGAGGAAAATATAACATGGGACTGAATGAGGGGAGGCTTTGAATAGTGACAACCATTGTCATCTCACTGATGGGAAGAGGTGTTTCATGAGGCAAGTACGGAAAACAAAGCAATGGACTAGATCAGCACTGAATTGTTTTTGCTCACTTCAAAAATGATTACACACAAGTGCAGAGATACAAAGCACAACAAAGCAAAGACCAAGATGCAGACACTGGTAAGTATGCTCAATGAACTCCACATGCTCTCCAACCCTGTAATTGCACCACATTCTTCTTGGAACCACCATGTTCAGGACGAGGATCACGTAGCAGGTCAGGCTGTGTTTGGAGACAGCGGAGCTCCTCAGGCTCCTTGGGTCATCTGAATGCCACTAGGGGGCCTTCTGGGGGTAGAAATCCTCCAGCCACCCAGTGCACCACAGGCTGATTGCTCCTTAGAGGTTGGGGCAACTGGGATGGCCCAGGATGCATTTATTTCCACATTGATACAGAAAGTGATGCCCTGGTTCTAAGAGCCGAGACTGTAGTGAGAGCGAAGCTAGGTCGGGATTGGAGGAAATAATGCAGGCGGTGGCATTTTTCACAAGGGACAGTAGTTGGCTACTGATGAGGTGATTTGGTGATAACTGGAATTGGGGAAGGCTCCTCCCCTCCTATGGGACACACTCCTCTGGGCCACCAATTCCACCTCCTGGCCCTCCTCCTTTGCCTCCTGGTGGTCCTCACACTCTGTCCACTGCTGCATGTCACTCTAGTTATCCTGCCAAAACTGCTCTTCTGTAAGCACATCCTCCTCCCTACCCAACTCAAGATATGGCCATTCCTCCTCACGGGCAGCAAAAATGTGATCCGAGCCACAATCTCCACCACTTGCATGAAATCTTCTCTATTCAGCCACAGCTCTCTACTCAGCAAAGCCTCTGCCCTTACCTCCTGGGCATCATCACCTTCCTGCACCAACATGAACATAAAAGCATCCTGAGCCATCCCACATGCTCTGTCCTGCAGAGAGTAAAACCCTGCAGCACACTTGGTTGCCAGAACTTCCATAGCCTGTGAAGGAATTCTAGCGGCAAATTGAGGACCCAAGAGGCCTGATGAGCCCAGCTCTCTCCAAATCTCCTTGCCTTTCTACCAGGCCTGGACCCTGAACCAGGTGGTGTGAAGAAGCAGGTGGTGCAAGCACAGGGACTGCAAAGCTTGTGGAGTACAGTTTGCATGCTGTCCCCAAGTCCCTGATCGGGGTCCTAGCTGTGGAAAGTTCCCTCACACTGCGCCTCTGTAAATGTGCCAGTGATCTGTGCACCATGTACCCAAACAGCTGCTCATCACTACCCTAAAGCCCCTGAGCTGGTGGGCGCCTGAAATGTCTTCCAATCAGTGAGAAGACAGTGGGCAACACCCTACACTGCTCTGACCCTCACTGGACGCCCTGGTGTATAGGCTTGTTACCTTGAGACAAATATGCCCGAGGAAATCCACGTTCTGTCTTCACATCTGCTGCTTCCCTGCCTTTGCTGCCCGCTGTGCTCCTGCTCAAGGCTAATCACATTTGCTACTTCCGAATCTGTTTTCTGTACCAATTTCCCACTTTTCCCCAGTGACCCCTGGTGAAACTCACAGGGACCAATGCCCGAGTGCAGTATAAGCTCTCCGGGTAAGTGGAATATCTGAAATGAAGCTACAAGCAAAGGGGAGCACTGAAGCTGGAGGGGACTCTGGCCTTCATTCTGGCAGAGTTGAATGCTCAGCAGAGCATTGGCCAAGAAAGTGGCTCATTCCAATTTTTTTAGGAAGAGTCATTTTCTTTCAGTTTCCCATTATCATGTTCTCTCTGTCCTTCCCTCTTTCAAACTCCCTCTACCATCCTCACCTTGACATTCAGTGATCAGTAGGAAGGATGATGTGACATTGCTCAAGGATAACTTTGTTGCCCAAAAAGGATTTGTTCTGAAAGAACCCAGTAAATGAACGATCGAGTTCAAAGGCGCCTTTTTTTATTTATTCATATTTTATTGATCTGAAATGTTGATCTGAAGGGAAAGGAAGACAGAGAGATTAAATCATCAATTATGAGTTATTGACCAGATTTCTGCCATAAGGCCCGCTGCGGAGATCAACCTGCAAGACAGGCATGTGCCCTGAAGGGGAATTCAAAAACAGTTTTCTGAATCTTTGGTTGAAGCTCAACAACTCATCCAATCTGGCCAGGCCACAGGAGGCGATTTGCATATGAGGAATTGTAAAAATGTCACTAATGTGCAAGTTGTACTGGCTGGACGAAATAGTTCAATGATTTCCCAACACAACTTCAAATACATGCCTGTGCTTGTGTGTTTGTGTGTGTAGGTGTGGATGCTGTGTGTGTGATTGTTGTCTGTGGCTTACTCTACTTCTCATTGTCCTCCTGGTCATTTGCCCTTTTAGGAGGGCATTCTTCCCAGAACGTACATAATATCCCCACTCACTTCCCACGTGTTAGCTCTCCTTATGACAGTATTTTTCCACCAAATGATTTTATTATGGATGCTGGAAATGCAATCTAACATTTGTCTAAGAGGGGGAAGCATTGTATTCACATACGATGTTTTGGAGATGTTGGGAATGCATTGCCACTGCCAAACACCAGGTGCAGCGCCATTTTTTAGCAATGATTTTATTGCGGATGTCCACAACGCATTTGCACGAATTTCCACCAGGTGGCAGCGTTTTACCACCATATCAGATTATTGGGCATGCTGGCAATGCATTCTCAGCCTTATCCTAAAGATGTCAGCATGATCTCACAAGTGATTTATTAGGGAGATTCTGGCAATGCGTCCCTACAAATGTCCATGTTGATGCAGCATTTCACCCCACGTGATTTTATTGTGATTCCTGGTGACTCATTCTCTCAACTGTGCAGCAAATGGCACCATAATCTCACCAGTGAAAGTATTGGGGCTGCTGGCAATGCATTGTAAAGTCTGTACGACGAGCCCACATTTTTCCACTAAATGGTATTATTGCACATAAAGGCAATGGTTTCTCACGCTTGTCCACCAGTTGGCTCCTTGACATCACAAGTGATTTTGTTCGGTATGCTGATAATGCATTCTTACGTTTGTTCGGCCAGTTGCGGAATTTTCCCACCAAGCGATTTTATTGCTGCTGTCAGTACATTCTCACATTTGTCCAACTATTGGCCACAGTTTTCCCCTAAAGTGATATTGTGTGTGTGTGGGTGTGGATGTTGGTTTTGAATTCTCACACGTGGACATTGCCTATCAGAATTTTCTGCCCAAATCACTTTATTGTGAGTCCAGAACATGCATTCTCACCCTTCTCCACCAGTTGGCATCTTGATCTCTGTAGGGGTTTCATTGGGGATTCTGGGAAATCATTCATACAGTCGTTAACACCTGGTGGCCTTTTTCTCAAAGAGTGATTTTGTTGGGGATGCAGTCAATGCATGCTTCACCTTGTCCGCCAGGTGGCAGAATATTTCCACCAAGTTTTTTTTTAAAGGGATACGTTTAATGCTCTCTCACTTAACTCCACAAGGTGGCAGCATTTTTAAAACAAGTGTTTTTATTGGGAATGCAGGGAATGCTCTCTCACGTTTGTACACAGTGTCAGGTAATTTCTCATGAAACGTTTTTTTCGAGAGATGCTAGAAATACATTATCACCTTATACTCAAAGTGGCAGCATTTTTTCAACCAAATACTTTTACAAGGGCTGACAATGGATGCTCACGTTTGTCCCACAGTTGGCAGCATTTGTCCCCAGAGAAAGTTTTTTGCGGGGATGCGTGGCAGCGTTTCGCCCCAAATGATTTAATTGAGGATGCCTGCAAGGCAGTCTCAGGTCTCTACATGACGTCGCAGTAGTTTTCAACCACATGATTGGATTGGGGATACTATCAATGCATTCTCACCCTTTTGCGTTTTGCCAACAGAGAGGTTTATTGGTGATTCTGACAATACATTCTCAGGCTTCTCTGAGAAGTGGCAGTATTTCTGTACAAATTACCTTACTGGGGATGTTGGCAATGTATTCTCACGATTGTCCACAGAGGACAGCATTTTTAATCAAATAATTTCATGGGAGGTGCTACTCAGCCATTCTTGCACTTGTCAACCAGAAGGCAGGATTTCCCCAGTATGATTTTATTGGGCATGCTGGCACTGCATTCTTAATTTTTTTCATAGGTGGCAAAATTTTCCCAAAAACTTATTATTTGGGGGATACTGGCAATGAATTGTCATGCTCAAGCATCCGTTGGCAGCATTTTTTAGCTCATGATTTTGTTGGGGATGCTCGCCATGCATTTTCATATTTGTCGACCAGTGCACCTGATGCCTACTGGAGGTGCTCCAGGCACATAAGTTAGAGATGGAGAATATGGACTTGCAAGCAAGCAGAGCCTTCTGTCGAATCAGGTGGAGGACATGGCAGAGGGACCAGTCCTACTTGTCTTTGTGTGCACCTCCAGTGGCAACAAGGTGCACCTCCCACTGCCCTGGCAATGACTGCTCCTGCCCCACTGGCTCTTCTTCTGGAACATTTGCTTCTGCCTCATTCAGGCTCAGCCTCACTCAGCACCTCCACTACATTCAGGATGTCCTCTTTCTACAGAGAAACTCCCTCCCTACCCCCCAGGCCCCCCAATTTATTTCTTCTCAATCAAATCCTTCTCCCCTCACTGCTCCTCCCTGTCTGGCCCTCGTAGAAACTCATGATCCTTTACCCACCAGCTCCTCCTGACTCCCCACCACCGTACCTCAGGTGGCCTCCTCCACGGCCAAAAACATGCCATAGCCTCCCACCGCCTGCACTACCTCTAGGAGGCTATGTCCCTTCAGGTCAAAGTGCTCCTTTTCCACAATTTTCCTTTCAGGCCCTACTCCTCCTCCTCCTCCTCTTGGTTCTCTCCACCCGTGCTCCACCACACTCTGGTCATTTGGCACAAACTACTCTTTAAGCAGCACCTCCTCCTCCCTCAACAATTCAGTATTAGGCCAAAACTCCTTGCAGGCCTCCAACTTTTGATCCCAAGTCACAAATTCCACCACCTACTCTGGTCCACCATCTCTAGCCCCAGCTCTCTCTTATAACTGCCTCTGCCTTTCCCTGCTTGGCATCATCATCTTCCTGCACCAAAGTGAACATAAAAGCATCCTGGGTCATCCCACATGTCCCATATTGTGTGGATTAACGGGCCGATGGTACGTTGGCTGGCCAGAGGATCCCGAGCACCTCAAGGTCCCCTAGTGGCACCCAAGAGGCCTGAGCTCTGCTGCCTTTAAATACAGCCTGATTTACTACTGGGCGGTCACCTTGAAACAGGTGGTGTCGAGAACCATGTGGGAAAATCAAGGTAACTTCAGGAACTGTGAACACCACTGCTCTCCCTGTGGAAAGGTTCCAATACGGTTCCTTGCTGTGCACAGTGCCCACATACTTGGCCTACATGGAGGTTCTGGAGAGACCGGGATGTCAGAGGGAAGTAGCTCCTGGCCAAGTCCAACAAGCCCCTTACCTGTTGGGCCACTGAAATACCTCTTCCAATCAGTGAGACCACAGTGAGCATCACCTGGCACATTTTTGCCTTTCACTGTGTGCCCCGTGTGTGGGGCCTGCACCCGGAGGCCAGCCCTCCTCAGGAAGCCTGCCTAATGTCCTCTGATCTGCCGATTTCCCGTGGTTCACTGACTGCAAGGCTCCTCACATCTAATGCCATTGCCCACTACACAATCCGTTTACTGTACCACTTTTCCATTGATCCACAGTGACCCTTGGTAAAATTTATTGGGACAAACCGTTTTTGCAGCAGAGTCTCTAGCTAGAGTCTTTAGTGGGATATGGGATATCTGAGACTAAGGGAATGACTGTGGCTGGAGGATTCTGTAGCCTCCTTTCTGGTGTAATTGAATGATCAGGGTAACAGTGACCAAGATACGTGCTCACTCTGACTGCCTTTAGATTAATTATTTTCTATTTGTTTCCCAGGGTTCTTGTTCAGTTTGTCTTTCCCTCAATCATACTCGGTATTCTAACCATGCCTGGGCCTTCAGTGACCAGTAACAAGGATGACTTGCTATTACTTAAAGATTACTTGTTTGCAGAAGGACTGGTCCCAAAGAATGTAGCAAAGAAACAGTCATGTTCACAGGAGGGCATTTCCGTTGGAGGACATGTAAAAGGTTCAAAATTGGGCAAGGTGTCCTGACTGTTTACAACATGGTTCAGAGAATGCCCAACACAACTTCATGTACATGCCTGTGCCTCTGTGTTGTGTTCCGCTGTGTGTGTGTGTGTGTTGTGTGTGAGGTATATGGTGCACACTTATTCTTATTGTCCCTCTGCTTATTTACCCTTACAGCATAAGATTCTTCTTCAAATGAACCTAATATCCTGGCTGTCTTCCCACATGCCTTTGCTCCCGGCCCCATAGTGCCTCCCCCGCTTTCTAGATATGGTTCAGAATCCAAAGCCTTGCCGGCTGATTCTCTGAGCAAAATACAGTGCTCTCATACTTTTCAATAGGGCTTTTGTTTCACTGTGAAACAAATATCTATTCATCCACCTGGTTGACTGCTGTCAATGTGTGAGCAGACTTTCTGCAGGGAGGATGCCTGCAAATCCATCATCCTTTAGGATGAGCGCTGGACACTTAGGCTGTTTCTCCCAAGGCCCTTTCTTTGAACTACTTTATATCCTTATGTATGTAAAACAGTAGGAAATAATTGAGTGGACTTTTCTTATTTCTTCCTCCACCCAAGGCTCCACCCCACAGAAAGAATTCTGACTTCTGATACCATCCCAAAGCATTACTTACCCACTTCTGCAACTGTATATGATTAGCTCTCACAGAGACTAGTTGTTCCCGGCCAACCAATTGTAAGGTTCCATCCAACCCACAAAAAACAGATAGACACTTAATGCTCTGGATTTCTCTTTCTTAAGGAACAAACTCACAGCCAAACACAGTTGATCACCCTGCTTTAACTTTCCTTTTCTTTCCATGCTCTGGATGTTTCCTTGTTTGATTGCCTTTCCACAGGGACACTCTGCACCTGTTTCACATCCAGAAAGAGATTTGCTTGAAAATTTTTCTCATGAGTTCTACTCTTATTAGAAGTGAAGTGGACAATCCATCCTATTTACCTTGCCCTGTGGGAGCTCAGAGATACACAACAAACCTTGTCTATTCCTCTCTGATCATTCCTAAGGAATATTCAATAAACAATCAAGGCCCTAAAGTAGAAAGTCCATCACCATTGCAAGTGGGATTACTTCAATTTTCGCCAGTCCTGTGCTCAACAAGTCCCACTACAATCCCTTTGTGATGCGCTGTGTTCTTAGGATGGCTGGGTTAGAACTAAATTAAAACTTAAAAAAGTCAGCGATTTTTGTGATGTCAGAGAGAAGTTGTGACAGGCCAGCCTCAGCCTTTGCATTCTCATCTTTGAACATCAGGTAGCACAATTTTTCCAACAAATGATATTCTGGTGAGTTCTGGCTGTGTATTCTAAAGTTTGTCCAGCAGATGGTGATGTCAGAGGGATGCTGGAAATACATTCTCACGTTCCTCTAATAGCAACCTTTGCTAACATAGGATGTTGCTGAGGATGTTGGAAGTGCGTTTACAATGTTCTTTAACACGTGGCAGCATTTTTCCACCAAATGATTCTGTTGAGGTGGTTGAAAATGCATTCTAAATCTTTCCCATAGATGTCAACAGTTTTTCACAAATTAAATTACTGAGAATGCTGCCAATGCATACTCATACTTGTCCACCAGGTGGAGCCCTGACTTCACACGTAATTTTATTGGAGATGCGGGAAATGCATTCTCAGGTTTGTTCACCAAGTGGCAACTTTTTTTTAAACTAGCGATTTTTATTGGTGATGCTGGCAATGCATCCTCAAGCTTTTCCTCCAGATGTCAGCATGTTTTCAGAAGTGATTTTGCTATAGTATACTGGAAATACATTCCCATGTATCTCCATCAGGTGGCAATATTTCTCTTACAAACGATATCGTTGTAAAGGCATGCTCACGTTTGTTGAACAAATGGAAGCATTCCTTACAAATGATTTCAACGGGGATGCTGAAAATGCATTCTCGCGTTTTCCAACCAGGTGGCAGCTTTTTATCGTCATGAGATTTTCCTGGCCATGCTGGCAATGACTTCTGACGTTTGTCAGCCACGTGGCAGCATAATTTTACCAAACGATTTCACTGAAGATTCCTTCAATGTTTTCAATTTGTCAACCAGTTGGCATTATTTTTCCATCCAATGATTTTTGGAAAGGTCCTGCAGTGCACGTTCACGGTGGCCCACCGGGGGGCAGCATTTTCCCAACAAATAGTATTACTGGTTTGGGTGGGAATACCAGTAACACGTGGTTGCACATCACGCTTTCCTGACTCTGATGGAGGTCGTGGGCATACACATACCCTGTAGTGTGTAGTATTACTCCGAGAAGGACCTATGCAACATAGAGCTGTGTTGAGTAAGTGCCCCTTGTTCTGATTTGCGACTGTGTTCCTGAATCCTCGGGGAGTGTTTCAGTGGTACCTACAAGAGAAAGGAGTGTCTGCAAAACTTGAAATCACACTGTGCTCACTATCCTGAACTTTATTCTAGTGTGTATATTTTCTTTCTGAACTACCTATCCCCGCTGATACCTCTCTCCTTCACTAGCACAGGCACATTGTGCTCATGCCTGTAGAGCATCAAAGATACTGCTGTAGCCCAGAATGCAAGGATGTGCTGAGTGTTGGTAATTCTCAGATCTCAATAGGGCGGGCACCTTTGCAATGTCCTGCAATTGAGCCAACAGATGGCCTACCAGGTTACAGGTTCATGGGCTCCATCTTTAGCAGAAGGGGATGGAGCTCCTCCAGTGGCAACCAGGTAGACTCCCACGAAACCCTGGCTCTGCCTGCTCCTGCTCCACTGGCTCTTCCTCTGTGTTTTTTTGCTTCTGCCTCTGATTCAGGATGAGCCTCTATGACCACCTCCACTGACTTCAGGACATCCCCCGAATCAGGAAAAATTCCTCCCTGCCAAACAATTCCTCCAAAAGCAACCCCACCACCTCCTACTGCTACTCCCTGTCTGGCCTTTGCAGAAAGGGATGATCCTCTTCTCCCACGCACAGCTCTTCAGAGTCCAGATTCTCCTGCCTCCCCACCTTCGGATCTGGGAAGACCTCCTCCCCTGCCAAAAACATATCATACCCTGCCACTGGCCTCACTGTCTGCATCAGGCTCTCCCCATGAAGGACAAAGTGCTCCTGTGCCTCCAACTCCTTCTCCAGTCCCTCCTCCATCCTCTCGGTACTCCTCACCCTCTGGGCAAGGCTGTAACCAGCATATGCTGGTTATCCAGCACGTGCTGCAGTTCAGCCAGTTCCCCAACTCAATATACAACAAAAGATCCTCATCAGCCCACAAGCTCTACTCCCCAGCCACAAATGCTCCCACCTGCATGAGGTCCTGAATATGCAGCTCTACTCTCTTTACTACTCTGTGCTGACGTCCTGGGAGTCAACAATATCCAGCACCAATGGGAACATAAAAGAGTCCTGGGATAAATCTCTTCCCCACGTACATGGAACAAAACCTCTGAGGTTCACTATTTGGCCTTTAGATCCCCAGCCTGACTTGCTGCGGCTCTGGCCTTGAGCTGGGCGTGGCAAAGAAGCAAGTGGGACAGCACTCCCCATGCTGTCCCACTACACAGGCACATTGTGCTCATGCCTGTAGAGCATCAAAGATACTGCTTTAGCCCAGCTCTTGGGTTCTTGCTGTGCTCAGTGTGGTCTCACTGAGTCTACAGACAGGGGCTTGGGATGTGGGCATGTAGTGTGGAAAAGGTTCCTGGACACCCCACTTGCTCCCCTTTGCACTTGCTCCCCTTTGCTGTTGGGCTTCTGAAACATTTCTTCCAAACTGTGAGACTATAGCAGGCATCATCGTATTCAGCCCCGCCCCTCACGGTGAGCCTCAGTGTATGGGCCTTGTACCTGTAGAGAAACGTTCCTGAGGAAGTCCTATGTTGCCTTAGCATCTTTAGGTTTCCTTCAGTTCGGTGTCTAGTGGGCTCTTTCTTAAGGCAACTCACGTTTCCCACTTCAGAATTCGTTTTCTTTAACACTTCCCACAGATCCACAGGGACCCCTGGTAATAGCCACAGGGAGAAATGCCCGGGCAGTAGAGGCTATTCCAGTATAAGGGATATCTGAGACTGAAGTGACAGTCAAAGGGAAGAACTGTGGCTGGAGAGGACTGTAGCCTACATTCTGGTAGAGTTGGATCATCAGGATTATTACCGCCAAGATAAGGTCTCAGTCTGACTGCTTTTAGATCAGTAACTTTTTATTTGTTTCCATTGCTTTTGCCCTTTTGGTCTTTCTCTCATTCTGACTTTCTCTCGTCCAGTCCTTGGGTTTCAGTGACCAGTAGCAAGGATGATTTGATATTGCTTAAGGATTACTTGGTTGCAGAAGGGCTTGGTCTGAAGGAACAAAGTCAATAAACAATCATATTCACAGGAGGCCATGTCCATTTGAGGAAATGTAAAAAGTGTCCAAAATGGGCAAGGTGTACTGACTGTGGACATCATAGTTCACAGATTACCCAACACAAATTCAAGTCCATGCCTTTGCCTCTGCGTGTGTGTGTGCATGTGTGTGTGTGCTTGTGTGTGTTGTGTGTGAGGGCTTTGGCGCACTCTGCTTCTTATTGTCCCTCTGCTCATTTACTCTTCCAGCAGTGGATTCTTCCCCAAATGAACCTAATATACTTATGACTTCCCACAAACCTTGACTCCCTTCCCCACAGCTATCTGTTCACCTTATTCCACCCCTTGCTAAATGTCGCTTGGGATCTTGGGCCTCAGAGAATGATTCAGCAAAACACTGTGCAGTCATACTTCTAGAGAGGGACTTTGGTTCAACTGTGAAGTCTCCCACCTTGTTGCCTGTTCCTAATGTGTGACCGACTCCCTACAGGGAGGATACTTAGAAATCCATCATCGTTTAGGACCCAAAACTGGACATTTATGCCCATGATCCCAAGGTCCTTTCCTTGAACTACATTATCTCCCTAAGTCAAACTGCAAGGTCCAGTGTGATTGACTTTCTCTTATTTCCTCCTTGTCCACAGAGTGGTCACACAGGAAGAATTCTGTCTTCTAATACCATCACAAGCATAACCACTTCTACAACTGTACAGGCCTGGCCCTCACAGGGACTAGTAATTCTATGGCAGCCAACTGTAAGGCTCAAACTAAAGCACAAACAGCACAGAGACAGACACAGTTGATGATCTTGACATATCTTTCCATTTCATTGCCTGCTCTGGATGTCTCGGTGTATGATTGACAAACCACAGGGCATTCTGCACCTATTTCATACTCCAATGTGATACCCCAGGGCTCTCAATGTTTTCATGCCTCTCTAAGGGCTTCAGGTTTCCCAAGACCATATTCCATTGTGAATCCCTTGGATTCTACTACCCACACTCTACATGATAGGGCTGTCCCTCTCGCATTCCACAATGACCATTGCCTTTCCATGCCCACAAACCTGTGCAACACTGAATATTTCCAGCACCCCATTATCTATCATGACACCCCAAGTCTTCCAATGCCCACACTTCGCTGTTAGAAATCAGATCTAACAATGCTTACATTGGACTTTCCGGCATAGGGCTCCCACTGTCAAACTTGCTCTGTGCCAAACCAGGCTTATCACTGCCAACACACCGCTCTGACACAGAGGGCTCCAGTTACCCTCACTACTTTCTCACAACGTCAGAGTTCCTACAGGCCGCACTCTATTGTGACACCTAGAGCCTCTACTGTCCACAATCAAGTATGACATTTTAGGGCTCCCACTTACCACACACCACTGTGATACCCTAGGTCTCCTAGGGCTCACTCTCCACTGTGAATATGCTGGCATACAAATACCACATTTCCACTGTGATGCCCCACCTGTTACACTACACAAGCTCTCCATTGACACCTTCTGGACTTCAGGGCACACATTTCACTGTGTCAGCCCATGGCTCTCACTGCCCACACTCCATTCTGACAACACCAGGTATCACATGATCCATTCTTCACTGTGACACCACATTGGTCCCACCACCCTTCTTAACTGTGAAAACCTATTTATAGCACAGGCCATATTTCAGAGTGACAGCCTTACACGTCTCCCTGGTAACACGCTACTTTCAAAATTATATGTTCCCACTGTACAGAATCCATTTTGACACCCAAGGATTCCACTTCCAATCTCTAATGGGACTCCGTAAATCTCCCAGGCTCACACTCTACCTTGACACATCAGGGTGAAAACTGTCCTCATTTCACTTTCACACCATGAGCAATCCCACTGCGAAACTATGATTTTGAACCTTCATCTTCCTACAGCCCATGTTGCATTCTGTCTCTCAGCTCTTCCATAGCTCATAACCCACAGGGGCACAGAGTTACCACCACCCACACTCCATTGTGATACCTGCCACACTCCTGCTACATGCACTCTAATTTGGCACACCAGAAATACCAGTGACCAAATCAACTTTGATAACCTAGGGCTCCCACTACGCACATTCCACTGTGATACCACACCCCTCCCAATGCCCGCATTGCATTATACACCCACAGGTTCCCATTGTTTCCATAGCCAACACGTCACTCTAACACTCCAGAGCTCATGACACCCTCTCTCCAATATTACACTGCTGGGTTCTCACAGCCTACATTCCCTGTTTCCCTTTTTGATCCCACAGCACATTCTCCAATGGCTCACCTAAATTTTCTGACATGAAAACAAAACTGTTATGCCTGAGTGAACTCACTGTGCTCATTCCACTATGAAATGTTCAGGGCTCTCATTCATGATACTCTTTTGTGTATTTCTGGGTTCCCACTACCTTCTTCCTACTCTGACCTCTCTTGTGCTACAAAGTTTAAACTCCACAGAGACAATCGAGGGTGCACCCTGTCCATACTACACAAGGACAACACACTGCTTCCACAGCACACATTCCACTGTAACACTCCAGCATTCCTCCATCCATATTCAACTGTGCTAATCCAGGATTCCAATTACCCACACAACACTGATACTTTCAGTAATTCCAGTGTGCACATTCCACACTGCCCACACAGTCATAACACTAACCACATTTCACTGTGCCACGTACATGACTCCCCCTGCAACACACTACTGGGACACTTCGGGTCTCCAAATGAACACACTACTCTGTCACCACTTAGCTCACAGGCTGCACATTCTAATGTGACACCACATAGCCACACATTCCCATAGTCCCATATGACATTGCATGGCTCTCACTTCCCACTCACCACTGTGACACTCCCATGGCTCACACTCTACGTTTTTCAATCTGCTGGGCTCCCAATACCTACTTGCTACTGTAATACCCCAGTGCTCACACTACATGAAACCGTTTGTGGCACTTTCCGGCTCTCTAGATCACTCAATACACTGTGAGAACACATGCCTCCCAATGCTAACAAGTCATTGTCTCACCAGGTGGAGAAGATAAAGAATAAGAGACTGGGAGTACAGAAATTGAAGACAGAAAGACAGTGGCTGAAGAACAGAGATAATGACCCACTCTCTCGGCTATTTCATCACGGGCACAGGGCATCAGTGTGAAAATTAATGGAGTGGAGTCTAAACAGCAGGAGCCCAGGAGGAGGTTATACCTGGAAAAGCAACACATGCAAGTTTAGAAGATGAGCCTCCTCAGGATTGTTTGAGCCCACTGTGAGGAAAATATAACATGGGACTGAATGAGGGGAGGCTTTGAATAGTGACAACCATTGTCATCTCACTGATGGGAAGAGGTGTTTCATGAGGCAAGTACGGAAAACAAAGCAATGGACTAGATCAGCACTGAATTGTTTTTGCTCACTTCAAAAATGATTACACACAAGTGCAGAGATACAAAGCACAACAAAGCAAAGACCAAGATGCAGACACTGGTAAGTATGCTCAATGAACTCCACATGCTCTCCAACCCTGTAATTGCACCACATTCTTCTTGGAACCACCATGTTCAGGACGAGGATCACGTAGCAGGTCAGGCTGTGTTTGGAGACAGCGGAGCTCCTCAGGCTCCTTGGGTCATCTGAATGCCACTAGGGGGCCTTCTGGGGGTAGAAATCCTCCAGCCACCCAGTGCACCACAGGCTGATTGCTCCTTAGAGGTTGGGGCAACTGGGATGGCCCAGGATGCATTTATTTCCACATTGATACAGAAAGTGATGCCCTGGTTCTAAGAGCCGAGACTGTAGTGAGAGCGAAGCTAGGTCGGGATTGGAGGAAATAATGCAGGCGGTGGCATTTTTCACAAGGGACAGTAGTTGGCTACTGATGAGGTGATTTGGTGATAACTGGAATTGGGGAAGGCTCCTCCCCTCCTATGGGACACACTCCTCTGGGCCACCAATTCCACCTCCTGGCCCTCCTCCTTTGCCTCCTGGTGGTCCTCACACTCTGTCCACTGCTGCATGTCACTCTAGTTATCCTGCAAAAACTGCTCTTCTGTAAGCACATCCTCCTCCCTACCCAACTCAAGATATGGCCATTCCTCCTCACGGGCAGCAAAAATGTGATCCGAGCCACAATCTCCACCACTTGCATGAAATCTTCTCTATTCAGCCACAGCTCTCTACTCAGCAAAGCCTCTGCCCTTACCTCCTGGGCATCATCACCTTCCTGCACCAACATGAACATAAAAGCATCCTGAGCCATCCCACATGCTCTGTCCTGCAGAGAGTAAAACCCTGCAGCACACTTGGTTGCCAGAACTTCCATAGCCTGTGAAGGAATTCTAGCGGCAAATTGAGGACCCAAGAGGCCTGATGAGCCCAGCTCTCTCCAAATCTCCTTGCCTTTCTACCAGGCCTGGACCCTGAACCAGGTGGTGTGAAGAAGCAGGTGGTGCAAGCACAGGGACTGCAAAGCTTGTGGAGTACAGTTTGCATGCTGTCCCCAAGTCCCTGATCGGGGTCCTAGCTGTGGAAAGTTCCCTCACACTGCGCCTCTGTAAATGTGCCAGTGATCTGTGCACCATGTACCCAAACAGCTGCTCATCACTACCCTAAAGCCCCTGAGCTGGTGGGCGCCTGAAATGTCTTCCAATCAGTGAGAAGACAGTGGGCAACACCCTACACTGCTCTGACCCTCACTGGACGCCCTGGTGTATAGGCTTGTTACCTTGAGACAAATATGCCCGAGGAAATCCACGTTCTGTCTTCACATCTGCTGCTTCCCTGCCTTTGCTGCCCGCTGTGCTCCTGCTCAAGGCTAATCACATTTGCTACTTCCGAATCTGTTTTCTGTACCAATTTCCCACTTTTCCCCAGTGACCCCTGGTGAAACTCACAGGGACCAATGCCCGAGTGCAGTATAAGCTCTCCGGGTAAGTGGAATATCTGAAATGAAGCTACAAGCAAAGGGGAGCACTGAAGCTGGAGGGGACTCTGGCCTTCATTCTGGCAGAGTTGAATGCTCAGCAGAGCATTGGCCAAGAAAGTGGCTCATTCCAATTTTTTTAGGAAGAGTCATTTTCTTTCAGTTTCCCATTATCATGTTCTCTCTGTCCTTCCCTCTTTCAAACTCCCTCTACCATCCTCACCTTGACATTCAGTGATCAGTAGGAAGGATGATGTGACATTGCTCAAGGATAACTTTGTTGCCCAAAAAGGATTTGTTCTGAAAGAACCCAGTAAATGAACGATCGAGTTCAAAGGCGCCTTTTTTTATTTATTCATATTTTATTGATCTGAAATGTTGATCTGAAGGGAAAGGAAGACAGAGAGATTAAATCATCAATTATGAGTTATTGACCAGATTTCTGCCATAAGGCCCGCTGCGGAGATCAACCTGCAAGACAGGCATGTGCCCTGAAGGGGAATTCAAAAACAGTTTTCTGAATCTTTGGTTGAAGCTCAACAACTCATCCAATCTGGCCAGGCCACAGGAGGCGATTTGCATATGAGGAATTGTAAAAATGTCACTAATGTGCAAGTTGTACTGGCTGGACGAAATAGTTCAATGATTTCCCAACACAACTTCAAATACATGCCTGTGCTTGTGTGTTTGTGTGTGTAGGTGTGGATGCTGTGTGTGTGATTGTTGTCTGTGGCTTACTCTACTTCTCATTGTCCTCCTGGTCATTTGCCCTTTTAGGAGGGCATTCTTCCCAGAACGTACATAATATCCCCACTCACTTCCCACGTGTTAGCTCTCCTTATGACAGTATTTTTCCACCAAATGATTTTATTATGGATGCTGGAAATGCAATCTAACATTTGTCTAAGAGGGGGAAGCATTGTATTCACATACGATGTTTTGGAGATGTTGGGAATGCATTGCCACTGCCAAACACCAGGTGCAGCGCCATTTTTTAGCAATGATTTTATTGCGGATGTCCACAACGCATTTGCACGAATTTCCACCAGGTGGCAGCGTTTTACCACCATATCAGATTATTGGGCATGCTGGCAATGCATTCTCAGCCTTATCCTAAAGATGTCAGCATGATCTCACAAGTGATTTATTAGGGAGATTCTGGCAATGCGTCCCTACAAATGTCCATGTTGATGCAGCATTTCACCCCACGTGATTTTATTGTGATTCCTGGTGACTCATTCTCTCAACTGTGCAGCAAATGGCACCATAATCTCACCAGTGAAAGTATTGGGGCTGCTGGCAATGCATTGTAAAGTCTGTACGACGAGCCCACATTTTTCCACTAAATGGTATTATTGCACATAAAGGCAATGGTTTCTCACGCTTGTCCACCAGTTGGCTCCTTGACATCACAAGTGATTTTGTTCGGTATGCTGATAATGCATTCTTACGTTTGTTCGGCCAGTTGCGGAATTTTCCCACCAAGCGATTTTATTGCTGCTGTCAGTACATTCTCACATTTGTCCAACTATTGGCCACAGTTTTCCCCTAAAGTGATATTGTGTGTGTGTGGGTGTGGATGTTGGTTTTGAATTCTCACACGTGGACATTGCCTATCAGAATTTTCTGCCCAAATCACTTTATTGTGAGTCCAGAACATGCATTCTCACCCTTCTCCACCAGTTGGCATCTTGATCTCTGTAGGGGTTTCATTGGGGATTCTGGGAAATCATTCATACAGTCGTTAACACCCGGTGGCCTTTTTCTCAAAGAGTGATTTTGTTGGGGATGCAGTCAATGCATGCTTCACCTTGTCCGCCAGGTGGCAGAATATTTCCACCAAGTTTTTTTTTAAAGGGATACGTTTAATGCTCTCTCACTTAACTCCACAAGGTGGCAGCATTTTTAAAACAAGTGTTTTTATTGGGAATGCAGGGAATGCTCTCTCACGTTTGTACACAGTGTCAGGTAATTTCTCATGAAACGTTTTTTTCGAGAGATGCTAGAAATACATTATCACCTTATACTCAAAGTGGCAGCATTTTTTCAACCAAATACTTTTACAAGGGCTGACAATGGATGCTCACGTTTGTCCCACAGTTGGCAGCATTTGTCCCCAGAGAAAGTTTTTTGCGGGGATGCGTGGCAGCGTTTCGCCCCAAATGATTTAATTGAGGATGCCTGCAAGGCAGTCTCAGGTCTCTACATGACGTCGCAGTAGTTTTCAACCACATGATTGGATTGGGGATACTATCAATGCATTCTCACCCTTTTGCGTTTTGCCAACAGAGAGGTTTATTGGTGATTCTGACAATACATTCTCAGGCTTCTCTGAGAAGTGGCAGTATTTCTGTACAAATTACCTTACTGGGGATGTTGGCAATGTATTCTCACGATTGTCCACAGAGGACAGCATTTTTAATCAAATAATTTCATGGGAGGTGCTACTCAGCCATTCTTGCACTTGTCAACCAGAAGGCAGGATTTCCCCAGTATGATTTTATTGGGCATGCTGGCACTGCATTCTTAATTTTTTTCATAGGTGGCAAAATTTTCCCAAAAACTTATTATTTGGGGGATACTGGCAATGAATTGTCATGCTCAAGCATCCGTTGGCAGCATTTTTTAGCTCATGATTTTGTTGGGGATGCTCGCCATGCATTTTCATATTTGTCGACCAGTGCACCTGATGCCTACTGGAGGTGCTCCAGGCACATAAGTTAGAGATGGAGAATATGGACTTGCAAGCAAGCAGAGCCTTCTGTCGAATCAGGTGGAGGACATGGCAGAGGGACCAGTCCTACTTGTCTTTGTGTGCACCTCCAGTGGCAACAAGGTGCACCTCCCACTGCCCTGGCAATGACTGCTCCTGCCCCACTGGCTCTTCTTCTGGAACATTTGCTTCTGCCTCATTCAGGCTCAGCCTCACTCAGCACCTCCACTACATTCAGGATGTCCTCTTTCTACAGAGAAACTCCCTCCCTACCCCCCAGGCCCCCCAATTTATTTCTTCTCAATCAAATCCTTCTCCCCTCACTGCTCCTCCCTGTCTGGCCCTCGTAGAAACTCATGATCCTTTACCCACCAGCTCCTCCTGACTCCCCACCACCGTACCTCAGGTGGCCTCCTCCACGGCCAAAAACATGCCATAGCCTCCCACCGCCTGCACTACCTCTAGGAGGCTATGTCCCTTCAGGTCAAAGTGCTCCTTTTCCACAATTTTCCTTTCAGGCCCTACTCCTCCTCCTCCTCCTCTTGGTTCTCTCCACCCGTGCTCCACCACACTCTGGTCATTTGGCACAAACTACTCTTTAAGCAGCACCTCCTCCTCCCTCAACAATTCAGTATTAGGCCAAAACTCCTTGCAGGCCTCCAACTTTTGATCCCAAGTCACAAATTCCACCACCTACTCTGGTCCACCATCTCTAGCCCCAGCTCTCTCTTATAACTGCCTCTGCCTTTCCCTGCTTGGCATCATCATCTTCCTGCACCAAAGTGAACATAAAAGCATCCTGGGTCATCCCACATGTCCCATATTGTGTGGATTAACGGGCCGATGGTACGTTGGCTGGCCAGAGGATCCCGAGCACCTCAAGGTCCCCTAGTGGCACCCAAGAGGCCTGAGCTCTGCTGCCTTTAAATACAGCCTGATTTACTACTGGGCGGTCACCTTGAAACAGGTGGTGTCGAGAACCATGTGGGAAAATCAAGGTAACTTCAGGAACTGTGAACACCACTGCTCTCCCTGTGGAAAGGTTCCAATACGGTTCCTTGCTGTGCACAGTGCCCACATACTTGGCCTACATGGAGGTTCTGGAGAGACCGGGATGTCAGAGGGAAGTAGCTCCTGGCCAAGTCCAACAAGCCCCTTACCTGTTGGGCCACTGAAATACCTCTTCCAATCAGTGAGACCACAGTGAGCATCACCTGGCACATTTTTGCCTTTCACTGTGTGCCCCGTGTGTGGGGCCTGCACCCGGAGGCCAGCCCTCCTCAGGAAGCCTGCCTAATGTCCTCTGATCTGCCGATTTCCCGTGGTTCACTGACTGCAAGGCTCCTCACATCTAATGCCATTGCCCACTACACAATCCGTTTACTGTACCACTTTTCCATTGATCCACAGTGACCCTTGGTAAAATTTATTGGGACAAACCGTTTTTGCAGCAGAGTCTCTAGCTAGAGTCTTTAGTGGGATATGGGATATCTGAGACTAAGGGAATGACTGTGGCTGGAGGATTCTGTAGCCTCCTTTCTGGTGTAATTGAATGATCAGGGTAACAGTGACCAAGATACGTGCTCACTCTGACTGCCTTTAGATTAATTATTTTCTATTTGTTTCCCAGGGTTCTTGTTCAGTTTGTCTTTCCCTCAATCATACTCGGTATTCTAACCATGCCTGGGCCTTCAGTGACCAGTAACAAGGA
>NW_027669698.1:0-37000 GCF_964146895.1 Miniopterus schreibersii | reverse complement strand
CCCTAACCCTAGGCCCAATCCTAACCCTAACCGTCTCTCTAACCCTAGCCCTCAATATAACCCTCACCCTAGGTCCAATCCTAACCCTAACCGACTCTCTAACCCTAGCCCTAAACATAACCCTAACCCTAGATCCAATCCTAACCATAGCCCTCAACATAACTGTAACCCTATGTCCAATCCTCCCCCTTACCGTCTCTCTAACCCTAGCCCTCAACATAACCCTAACCCTAGTTCCAATCATAACCCTAACCGTCTCTCTAACGCTAGCCCTCAACATAACCCTAACGCTAGGTCCAATCCTAACCCTGACCGTCTCTCTAAACCTAGCCCTCAACATAACTCTAACCTTAGGTCCAATCCTAACCCTAACCGTCTCTGTAAAGCTAGCCCTCAACATAACCCTAACCCTAGGTCCAATCCTAACAATAACCATCTCTCTAAACCTAGCCCTCAATATAACCCTAACCCTAGGTCCAATCCTCACCCTAACCGTCTCTCTAACCCTAGCCCTCAACATAACCCTAACCCTAGGTCCAATCCTAACCCTAACCGTCTCTGTAACCCTAGCCCTCAACCAAACCCTAACCCTAGGTCAAATCCTAACCCTAACCGTCTCTCTAACCCTAGCCCTCAACATTACCCTAACCCTAGGTCCAATCGTAACCCTAACCGTCACTCTAACCCTAGCCCTCAAAATAATCCTAACCCTAGATCCAATCCTAACCCTAACCGTCTCTCTAACCCTAGCCCTGAACATAACCCTAACCCTAGATCCAATCATAACCCTAACCGTCTCTCTAACGCTAGCCCTCAACATAACCCTAACTCTAGGTCCAATTCTAACCCTAAACGTCTCTCTAACCCTAGCCCTCAACATACCCCTAACCGTAGGTCTAATCCTAACCCTAACCGTCTCTCTGACACTAGCCCTCAACATAACCCTAACCGTAGGTCCAATCCTAACCCTAACCGTATCTCTAACCCTAGCCCTCAACATAACCCTAACCCTAGGTCCAATCCTAACCCTAACCCTAACCGTCTCTCTAACCCTAGCGCTCAATATAACCCTACCCCAAGGTCCAATCCTCACCCTAACCGTCTCTCTAACCCTAGCCCTCAACATAAACCTAACCCTAGGTCCAATCCTCACCCTAACCGTCTCTCTAACCCTAGCCCTCAACATAACCCTAACCCTAGGTCCTATCTTCACCCTAACCGTCTCTCTAACCCTAGCCCTCAACATAACCCTAACCCTAGGTCCAATCCTCGCCCTAACCGTCTCTCTAACCCTAGCCCTCAACATAACCCTAACCCTAGGTCAAATCCTAACCGTAACCGTCACTCTAACCATAGCCCTCAACATAACCCTAACCCTAGGTCCAATCCTAACCCTAACCGTCTCTCTAACCCTAGCCCTCAAAATAACCCTAACCCTAGGTCCAATCATAACCCTAACCGTCTCTCTAACCCTAGCCCTCAACATAACCCTAACCCTAGGTCCAATCATAACCCTAACCATCTCTCTAACGCTAGCCCTCAACATAACCCTAACCCTAGGTCCAATCCTAACCCTGACCGTCTCTCTAACCCTAGCCCTCAACATAACCCTAACCCTAGGTCCAATCCTAACCCTAACCGTCTCTCTAACCCTAGCCCTCAATATAACCCTAACCCTAGGTCCAATCCGCACCCTAACCGTCACTCTAACCCTAGCCCTCAACATAACCCTAACCCTAGGTCCAATCCTCACCCTAACCGTCTCTCTAAACCTAGCCCTCAACAGAACTCTAACCTTAGGTCCAATCCTAACCCTAACCGTCTCTCTAACCCTAGCCCTCAACATAACCCTAACCCTAGGTCCAATCCTAACCCTAACCGTCTCTGTAAACCTAGCCCTCAACATTACCCTAACCCTAGGTCCAATCCTAACAATAACCGTCTCTCTAAACCTATCCCTCAATATAACCCTAACCCTAGGTCCAATCCTCACCCTAACCGTCTCTCTAACCCTAGCCCTCAACATAACCCTAACCCTAGGTCCAATCCTCACCCTAACCGTCTCTCTAACCCTAGCCCTCAACATAAACCGAACCCTAGGTCCAATCCTAAACCTGACCGTCTCTCTAACCCTAGCCCTCAACATAACCCTAACCCTAGGTCCAATCCTAACCCTAACCGTCTCTCTAACCCTAGCCCTCAACATAACCCTAACCCTAGGTCCAATCCTAACCCTAACCGTCTCTCTAACCCTAGCCCTCAACATAACCCTAACCCTAGGTCCAATCCTAACCCTAACCGTCTCTGTAACCCTAGCCCTCAACCTAACCATAACCCTATGTCCAATCCTCACCCTAACCGTCTCTCTAACCCTAGCCCTCAACATAACCCTAACCCTAGGTCCAATGCTCACCCTAACAGTCTCTCTAACCCTAGCCCTCAACATAACCCTAACCCTAGGTCCAATCCTAACCCTAACCGTCTCTCTAACCCTAGCCCTCAACATAACCCTAACCCTAGGTCCAATCCTAACCCTAACCGTCTCTGTAACCCTAGTCCTCAACCTAACCATAACCCTATGTCCAATCCTCACCCTAACCGTCTCTCTAACCCTAGCCCTCAACATAACCCTAACTCTAGGTCCAATCGTACCCCTAACCGTCTCTCTAACCCTAGCCCTCAATATAACCCTAACCCTAGGTCCAATCCTCACCCTACCCGTCTCTCTAACCCTAGCCCTCAACATAACCCTAACCCTATGTCCAATCCTAACCCTAACCGTCTCTCTAACCCTAGCCCTCAATATAACCCTAACCCTAGGCCCAATCCTCACCCTAACCGTCTCTCTAACCATAGCCTTCAACATAACCCTATCCCTAGGTCCAATCCTCACCCTAATTGTCTCTCTAACCCTAGCCCTCAACATAACCCTAACCCTAGGTCCAATCCTAACCCTAACCGTCTCTCTAACCCTAGCCCTCAACCTAACCCTAACCCTAGGTCCAATCCTAACCCTAACCGTCTCTCTAACCCTAGCCCTCAAAATAACCCTAACCCTAGATCCAATCCTAACCCTAACCGTCTCTCTAACCGTAGCCCTGAACATAACCCTAACCCTAGATCCAATCATAACCCTAACCGTCTCTCTAACGCTAGCCCTCAACATAACCCTAACCCTAGGTCCAATTCTAACCCTAAACGTCTCTCTAACCCTCGCCCTCAACATACCCCTAACCGTAGGTCTAATCCTAACCCTAACCGTCTCTCTGACACTAGCCCTCAACATAACCCTAACCCTAGGTGCAATCCTAACCCTAACCGTATCTCTAACCCTAGCCCTCAACATAACCCTAACCCTAGGTTCAATCCTAACCCTAACCCTAACCGTCTCTCTAACCCTAGCCCTCAATATAACCCTACCCCTAGGTCCAATCCTCACCCTAACCGTCTCTCTAACCCTAGCCCTCAACATAACCCTAACCCTAGGTCCAATACTCACCCTAACCGTCTCTCTAACCCTAGCCCTCAACAAAGCACTAACCCTAGGTCCAATCCTCACCCTAACCGTCTCTCTAACCCTAGCCCTCAACATAACCCTAACCCTAGGTCCAATCCTCACCCTAACCGTCTCTCTGACCCTAGCCCTCAACATACCCCTAACCCTAGGTCCAATGCTAACCGTAACCGTCTCTCTAACCCTAGCCCTCAACATAACCCTAACCCTAGGTCCAATCATAACCCTAACCCTAACCGTCTCTCTAAACCTAGCCCTCAATATAACCCTAACCCTAGGTCCAATCCTCACCCGAACCGTCTCTCTAACCCTAGCCCTCAACATAACCCTAACCATAGGTCCAATCCTCACCCTGACCGTCTCTCTAACCCTAGCCCTCAACATAACCCTAACCCTAGGTCCAATCCTAACCCTAACCGTCTCTCTAACCCTAGACCTCAATATAACCCCAACCCTAGGTCCAATCCTCACCCTAACCCTCTCTCTAACCCTAGCCCTCAACATAACCCTAACCCTAGGTCCAATCCTCACCCTAACCGTCTCTCTAACCCTAGCCCTCAACATAACCGTAACCCTAGGTCCAATCCTCACCCTAACCGTCTCTCTAGCCCTGGCCTCAACATAACCCTAACCCTAGGTCCAATCCTCACCCTAATCGTCTCTCTAACCCTAGCCCTCAACATAACCCTAACCCTAGGTCCAATCCTCACCCTAACCGTCTCTCTAACCCTAGCCCTCAACATAACCCTAACCCTAGGTCCAATCCTAACCCTAACCGTCTCTGTAACCCTAGCCCTCAACATAACCCTAACCCTAGGTCCAATCCTAATCCTAACCGTCTCTGTAACCCTAGCCCTCAACCTAACCATAACCCTAGGTCCAATCCTAACCCTCACCGTATCTCTAACCCTAGCCCTCAACATTACCCTAACCCTATGTCCAATAGTAACCCTAACCGTCTCTCTAACCCTAGCCCTCAACATAACCCTAACCCTAGGTCCAATCCTCACCCTAACCATCTCTCTAACCCTAGCCCTCAACATAACCCTAACCCTAGGTCCAATCCTAACCCTAACCGTCTCTCTAACCCTAGCCCTCAATATAACCCTAACCCTAGGTCCAATCCTCACCCTAACCGTCTCTCTAACCCTAGCCCTCAACATAAACCTAACCCTAGGTCCAATCTTCACCCTAATTGTCTCTCTAACCCTAGCCCTCAACATAACCCTAACCCTAGGTCCAATCCTAACCCTAAACCTAACCGTCTCTCTAACCCTAGCCCTCAATATAACCCTAACCCTAGGTCCAATCCTCTCCCTAACCGTCTCTCTAAACCTAGCCCTCAACATAACCCTAACCCTAGGTCCAATCCTCACCCTAACCGTCTCTCTAACCCTAGCCCTCAACATAACCCTAACCCTAGGTCCAATCCTAACCCTAACCCTAACCGTCTCTCTAACCCTAGCGCTCAATATAACCCTACCCCAAGGTCCAATCCTCACCCTAACCGTCTCTCTAACCCTAGCGCTCAATATAACCCTACCCCAAGGTCCAATCCTCACCCTAACCGTCTCTCTAACCCTAGCCCTCAATATAACCCTAACCCTAGGTCCAATCCGCACCCTAACCGTCACTCTAACCCTAGCCCTCAACATAACCCTAACCCTAGGTCCAATCCTCACCCTAACCGTCTCTCTAAACCTAGCCCTCAACAGAACTCTAACCTTAGGTCCAATCCTTACCCTAACCGTCTCTCTAACCCTAGCCCTCAACATAACCCTAACCCTAGGTCCAATCCTAACCCTAACCGTCTCTGTAAACCTAGCCCTCAACATTACCCTAACCCTAGGTCCAATCCTAACAATAACCGTCTCTCTAAACCTATCCCTCAATATAACCCTAACCCTAGGTCCAATCCTCACCCTAACCGTCTCTCTAACCCTAGCGCTCAACATAACCCTAACCCTAGGTCCAATCCTCACCCTAACCGTCTCTCTAACCCTAGCCCTCAACATAAACCGAACCCTAGGTCCAATCCTAAACCTGACCGTCTCTCTAACCCTAGCCCTCAACATAACCCTAACCCTAGGTCCAATCCTAACCCTAACCGTCTCTCTAACCCTAGCCCTCAACATAACCCTAACCCTAGGTCCAATCCTAACCCTAACCGTCTCTCTAACCCTAGCCCTCAACATAACCCTAACCCTAGGTCCAATCCTAACCCTAACCGTCTCTGTAACCCTAGCCCTCAACCTAACCATAACCCTATGTCCAATCCTCACCCTAACCGTCTCTCTAACCCTAGCCCTCAACATAACCCTAACCCTAGGTCCAATGCTCACCCTAACAGTCTCTCTAACCCTAGCCCTCAACATAACCCTAACCCTAGGTCCAATCCTAACCCTAACCGTCTCTCTAACCCTAGCCCTCAACATAACCCTAACCCTAGGTCCAATCCTAACCCTAACCGTCTCTGTAACCCTAGTCCTCAACCTAACCATAACCCTATGTCCAATCCTCACCCTAACCGTCTCTCTAACCCTAGCCCTCAACATAACCCTAACTCTAGGTCCAATCGTACCCCTAACCGTCTCTCTAACCCTAGCCCTCAATATAACCCTAACCCTAGGTCCAATCCTCACCCTACCCGTCTCTCTAACCCTAGCCCTCAACATAACCCTAACCCTATGTCCAATCCTAACCCTAACCGTCTCTCTAACCCTAGCCCTCAATATAACCCTAACCCTAGGCCCAATCCTCACCCTAACCGTCTCTCTAACCCTAGCCTTCAACATAACCCTATCCCTAGGTCCAATCCTCACCCTAATTGTCTCTCTAACCCTATCCCTCAACATAACCCTAACCCTAGGTCCAATCCTAACCCTAACCGTCTCTCTAACCCTAGCCCTCAACCTAACCCTAACCCTAGGTCCAATCCTAACCCTAACCGTCTCTCTAACCCTAGCCCTCAAAATAACCCTAACCCTAGATCCAATCCTAACCCTAACCGTCTCTCTAACCGTAGCCCTGAACATAACCCTAACCCTAGATCCAATCATAACCCTAACCGTCTCTCTAACGCTAGCCCTCAACATAACCCTAACCCTAGGTCCAATTCTAACCCTAAACGTCTCTCTAACCCTCGCCCTCAACATACCCCTAACCGTAGGTCTAATCCTAACCCTAACCGTCTCTCTGACACTAGCCCTCAACATAACCCTAACCCTAGGTGCAATCCTAACCCTAACCGTATCTCTAACCCTAGCCCTCAACATAACCCTAACCCTAGGTTCAATCCTAACCCTAACCCTAACCGTCTCTCTAACCCTAGCCCTCAATATAACCCTACCCCTAGGTCCAATCCTCACCCTAACCGTCTCTCTAACCCTAGCCCTCAACATAACCCTAACCCTAGGTCCAATACTCACCCTAACCGTCTCTCTAACCCTAGCCCTCAACAAAGCACTAACCCTAGGTCCAATCCTCACCCTAACCGTCTCTCTAACCCTAGCCCTCAACATAACCCTAACCCTAGGTCCAATCCTCACCCTAACCGTCTCTCTAACGCTAGCCCTCAACATAACCCTAACCCTAGGTCCAATTCTAACCCTAAACGTCTCTCTAACCCTAGCCCTCAACATACCCCTAACCGTAGGTCTAATCCTAACCCTAACCGTCTCTCTGACCCTAGCCCTCAACATACCCCTAACCCTAGGTCCAATGCTAACCGTAACCGTCTCTCTAACCCTAGCCCTCAACATAACCCTAACCCTAGGTCCAATCATAACCCTAACCCTAACCGTCTCTCTAAACCTAGCCCTCAATATAACCCTAACCCTAGGTCCAATCCTCACCCGAACCGTCTCTCTAACCCTAGCCCTCAACATAACCCTAACCATAGGTCCAATCCTCACCCTGACCGTCTCTCTAACCCTAGCCCTCAACATAACCCTAACCCTAGGTCCAATCCTAACCCTAACCGTCTCTCTAACCCTAGACCTCAATATAACCCCAACCCTAGGTCCAATCCTCACCCTAACCCTCTCTCTAACCCTAGCCCTCAACATAACCCTAACCCTAGGTCCAATCCTCACCCTAACCGTCTCTCTAACCCTAGCCCTCAACATAACCGTAACCCTAGGTCCAATCCTCACCCTAACCGTCTCTCTAGCCCTAGCCTCAACATAACCCTAACCCTAGGTCCAATCCTCACCCTAATCGTCTCTCTAACCCTAGCCCTCAACATAACCCTAACCCTAGGTCCAATCCTCACCCTAACCGTCTCTCTAACCCTAGCCCTCAACATAACCCTAACCCTAGGTCCAATCCTAACCCTAACCGTCTCTGTAACCCTAGCCCTCAACATAACCCTAACCCTAGGTCCAATCCTAATCCTAACCGTCTCTGTAACCCTAGCCCTCAACCTAACCATAACCCTAGGTCCAATCCTAACCCTCACCGTATCTCTAACCCTAGCCCTCAACATTACCCTAACCCTATGTCCAATAGTAACCCTAACCGTCTCTCTAACCCTAGCCCTCAACATAACCCTAACCCTAGGTCCAATCCTCACCCTAACCATCTCTCTAACCCTAGCCCTCAACATAACCCTAACCCTAGGTCCAATCCTAACCCTAACCGTCTCTCTAACCCTAGCCCTCAATATAACCCTAACCCTAGGTCCAATCCTCACCCTAACCGTCTCTCTATCCCTAGCCCTCAACATAAACCTAACCCTAGGTCCAATCTTCACCCTAATTGTCTCTCTAACCCTAGCCCTCAACATAACCCTAACCCTAGGTCCAATCCTAACCCTAAACCTAACCGTCTCTCTAACCCTAGCCCTCAATATAACCCTAACCCTAGGTCCAATCCTCTCCCTAACCGTCTCTCTAAACCTAGCCCTCAACATAACCCTAACCCTAGGTCCAATCCTCACCCTAACCGTCTCTCTAACCCTAGCCCTCAACATAACCCTAACCCTAGGTCCAATCCTAACCCTCACCGTCTGTCTAACCCTAGCCCTCAACATAACCCTAACCCTAGGTCCAATCCTAACCCTGACCGTCTCTCTAACCCTAGCCCTCAATATAACCCTAACCCTAGGTCCAATCCTCACCCTAACCGTCTCTATCCCTAGCCCTCAACATAACCCTAACCCTAGGTCCAATCCTCACCCTAACCGTATCTCTAACCCTAGCCCTCAACATAACCCTAACCCTAGGTCCAATCCTCACCCTAACCGTCTCTCTAAACCTAGCCCTCAACATAACTCTAAGCTTAGGTCCAATCCTAACCCTAACCGTCTCTCTAACCCTAGCCCTCAACATAACCCTAACCCTAGGTCCAATCCTAACCCTAACCGTCTCTGTAAACCTAGCCCTCAACATAACCCTAACCCTAGGTCCAATCCTAACAATAACCGTCTCTCTAAACCTAGCCCTCAATATAACCCTAACCCTAGGTCCAATCCTCACCCTAACCGTCTCTCTAACCCTAGCCCTCAACATAACCCTAAACCTAGGTCCAATCCTCACCCTAACCGTCTCTCTAACCCTAGCCCTCAACATAAACCGAACCCTAGGTCCAATCCTAAACCTGACCGTCTCTCTAACCCTAGCCCTCAACATAACCCTAACCCTAGGTCCAATCCTAACCCTAACCGTCTCTCTAACCCTAGCCCTCAACATAACCCTAACCCTAGGTCCAATCCTCACCCTAACCGTCTCTCTAACCCTAGCCCTCAACATAATCCTAACCCTAGGTCCAATCCTAACCCTAACCGTCTCTGTAACCCTAGCCCTCAACCTAACCATAACCTTATGTCCAATCCTCACCCTAACCGTCTCTCTAACCCTAGCCCTCAACATAACCCTAACCCTAGGTCCAATCCTCACCCTAACAGTCTCTCTAACCCTAGCCCTCAACATAACCCTAACCCTAGGTCCAATCCTAACCCTAACCGTCTCTCTAACCCTAGCCCTCAACATAACCCTAACCCTAGGTCCAATCCTAACCCTAACCGTCTCTTTAACCCTAGCCCTCAACCTAACCATAACCCTATGTCCAATCCTCACCCTAACCGTCTCTCTAACCCTAGCCCTCAACATAACCCTAACCCTAGGTCCAATCCTCACCCTAACAGTCTCTCTAACCCTAGCCCTCAACATAACCCTAACCCTAGGTCCAATCGTAACCCTAACCGTCTCTCTAACCCTAGCCCTCAACATAACCCTAACCCTAGGTCCAATCCTCACCCTACCCGTCTCTCTAACCCTAGCCCTCAACATAACCCTAACCCTATGTCCAATCCTAACCCTAACCGTCTCTCTAACCCTAGCCCTCAATATAACCCTAACCCTAGGCCCAATCCTCACCCTAACCGTCTCTCCAACCCTAGCCCTCAACATAACCCTATCCCTAGGTCCAATCCTCACCCTAATTGTCTCTCTAACCCTAGCCCTCAACATAACCCTAACCCTAGGTCCAATCCTAACCCTAACCGTCTCTCTAACCCTAGCCCTCAACCTAACCCTAACCCTAGGTCCAATCCTAACCCTAACCGTCTCTCTAACCCTAGCCCTCAAAATAACCCTAACCCTAGATCTAATCCTAACCCTAACCGTCTCTCTAACCCTAGCCCTGAACATAACACTAACCCTAGATCCAATCATAACCCTAACCGTCTCTCTAACGCTAGCCCTCAACATAACCCTAACCCTAGGTCCAATTCTAACCCTAAACGTCTCTCTAACCCTCGCCCTCAACATACCCCTAACCGTAGGTCTAATCCTAACCCTAACCGTCTCTCTGACACTAGCCCTCAACATAACCCTAACCCTAGGTCCAATCCTAACCCTAACCGTATCTCTAACCCTAGCCCTCAACATAACCCGAACCCTAGGTTCAATCCTAACCCTAACCCTAACCATCTCTCTAACCCTAGCCCTCAATATAACCCTACCCCTAGGTCCAATCCTCACCCTAACCGTCTCTCTAACCCTAGCCCTCAACATAACCCTAACCCTAGGTCCAATCCTAACCCTAACCGTCTCTCTAACCATAGCCCTCAACATAACCCTAACCCTAGGTCCAATCCTAACCCTAACCGTCTCTCTAACCCTAGCCCTCAAAATAACCCTAACCCTAGGTCCAATCCTAACCCTAACCGTCTCTCTAACCCTAGCCCTCAACATAACCCTAACCCTAGGTCCAATCATAACCCTAACCATCTCTCTAACGCTAGCCCTCAACATAACCCTAACCCTAGGTCCAATCCTAACCCTGACCGTCTCTCTAACCCTAGCCCTGAACATAACCCTAACCCTAGGTCCAATCCTAACCCTAACCGCCTCTCTAACCCTAGCCCTCAATATAACCCTAACCCTAGGTCCAATCCTCACCCTAACCGTCACTCTAACCCTAGCCCTCAACATAACCCTAACCCTAGGTCCAATCCTCACCCTAACCGTCTCTCTAAACCTAGCCCTCAACATAACTCTAACCTTAGGTCCAATCCTAACCCTAACCATCTCTGTAAAGCTAGCCCTCAACATAACCCTAACCCTAGGTCCAATCCTAACCCTAACCGTCTCTGTAAAGCTAGCCCTCAACATAACCCTAACCCTAGGTCCAATCCTAACAATAACCATCTCTCTAAACCTAGCCCTCAATATAACCCTAACCCTAGGTCCAATCCTCACCCTAACCGTCTCTCTAACCCTAGCCCTCAACATAACCCTAACCCTACGTCCAATCCTAACCCTAACCGTCTCTGTAACCCTAGCCCTCAACCGAACCCTAACCCTAGGTCCAATCCTAACCCTAACCGTCTCTCTAACCCTAGCCCTCAACATTACCCTAACCCTAGGTCCAATCGTAACCCTAACCGTCACTCTAACCCTAGCCCTCAAAATAATCCTAACCCTAGATCCAATCCTAACCCTAACCGTCTCTCTAACCCTAGCCCTGAACATAACCCTAACCCTAGATCCAATCATAACCCTAACCGTCTCTCTAACGCTAGCCCTCAACATAACCCTAACTCTAGGTCCAATTCTAACCCTAAACGTCTCTCTAACCCTAGCCCTCAACATACCCCTAACCGTAGGTCTAATCCTAACCCTAACCGTCTCTCTGACACTAGCCCTCAACATAACCCTAACCCTAGGTCCAATCCTAACCCTAACCGTCTCTCTAACCCTAGCCCTCAACATAACCCTAACCCTAGGTCCAATCCTAACCCTGACCGTCTCTCTAACCCTAGCCCTCAACATAACCCTAACCCTATGTCCAATCCTCACCCTGACCGTCTCTCTAACCCTAGCCCTCAACATAACCCTAACCCTAGGTCCAGTGCTCACCCTAACCGTCCCTCTAACCCTAGCCCTCAACATAACCCTAACCCTAGGTCCAATCCTCACCGTAACCGTCTCTCTAACCCTAGCCCTCCACATAACCCTAACCCTAGGTCCAATCCTAACCCTAACCGTCTCTCTAACCCTAGCCCTCAACATAACCCTAACCCTAGGTCCAATCCTAACCCTAACCGTCTCTGTAACCCTAGCCCTCAACCGAACCCTAACCCTAGGTCCAATCCTAACCCTAACCGTCTCTCTAACCCTAGCCCTCAACATTACCCTAACCCTAGGTCCAATCGTAACCCTAACCGTCACTCTAACCCTAGCCCTCAAAATAATCCTAACCCTAGATCCAATCCTAACCCTAACCGTCTCTCTAACCCTAGCCCTGAACATAACCCTAACCCTAGATCCAATCATAACCCTAACCGTCTCTCTAACGCTAGCCCTCAACATAACCCTAACCCTAGGTCCAATCGTAACCCTAACCGTCTCTCTAACCCTAGCCCTCAACATAACCCTAACCCTAGGTCCAATCCTCACCCTACCCGTCTCTCTAACCCTAGCCCTCAATATAACCCTAACCCTAGGCCCAATCCTCACCCTAACCGTCTCTCTAACCGTAGCCCTCAACATAACCCTATCCCTAGGTCCAATCCTCACCCTAATTGTCTCTCTAACCCTAGCCCTCAACATAACCCTAACCCTAGGTCCAATCCTAACCCTAACCGTCTCTCTAACCCTAGCCCTCAACCTAACCCTAACCCTAGGTCCAATCCTAACCCTAACCCTCTCTCTAACCCTAGCCCTCAAAATAACCCTAACCCTAGATCCAATCCTTACCCTAACCGTCTCTCTAACCCTAGCCCTGAACATAACCCTAACCCTAGATCCAATCATAACCCTAACCGTCTCTCTAACGCTAGCCCTCAACATAACCCTAACCCTAGGTCCAATTCTAACCCTAAACGTCTCTCTAAACCTCGCCCTCAACATACCCCTAACCTTAGGTCTAATCCTAACCCTAACCGTCTCTCTGACTCTAGCCCTCAACATAACCCTAACCCTAGGTCCAATCCTAACCCTAACCGTCTCTCTAACCCTAGCCCTCAAAATAATCCTAACCCTAGATCCAATCCTAACCCTAACCGTCTCTCTAACCCTAGCCCTGAACATAACCCTAACCCTAGATCCAATCCTAACCCTAACCGTCTCTCTAACCCTAGCCCTCAACCTAACCCTAACCCTAGGTCCAATCCTAACCCTAACCCTCTCTCTAACCCTAGCCCTCAAAATAACCCTAACCCTAGATCCAATCCTTACCCTAACCGTCTCTCTAACCCTAGCCCTGAACATAACCCTAACCCTAGATCCAATCATAACCCTAACCGTCTCTCTAACGCTAGCCCTCAACATAACCCTAACCCTAGGTCCAATTCTAACCCTAAACGTCTCTCTAACCCTCGCCCTCAACATACCCCTAACCGTAGGTCTAATCCTAACCCTAACCGTCTCTCTGACTCTAGCCCTCAACATAACCCTAACCCTAGGTCCAATCCTAACCCTAACCGTCTCTCTAACCCTAGCCCTCAAAATAATCCTAACCCTAGATCCAATCCTAACCCTAACCGTCTCTCTAACCCTAGCCCTGAACATAACCCTAACCCTAGATCCAATCATAACCCTAACCGTCTCTCTAACGCTAGCCCTCAACATAACCCTAACTCTAGGTCCAATTCTAACCCTAAACGTCTCTCTAACCCTAGCCCTCAACATAACCCTAACCCTAGGTCCAATCCTAACCCTAACCGTCTCTCTAACCCTAGCCCTCAACATAACCCTAACCCTAGGTCCAATCCTAACCCTAACCGTCTCTGTAACCCTAGCCCTCAACCTAAACATAACCCTATGTCCAATCCTCACCCTAACCGTCTCTCTAACCCTAGCCCTCAACATAACCCTAACCCTAGGTCCAATCCTCACCCTAACTGTCTCTCTAACCCTAGCCCTCAACATAACCCTAACCCTAGGTCCAATCCTAACCCTAACCGTCTCTGTAACCCTAGTCCTCAACCTAACCATAACCCTATGTCCAATCTTCACCCTAACCGTCTCTCTAACCCTAGCTCTCAACATAACCCTAACCCTAGGTCCAATCGTAACCCTAACCGTCTCTCTAACCCTAGCCCTCAACATAACCCTAACCCTAGGTCCACTCCTCACCCTACCCGTCTCTCTAACCCTAGCCCTCAATATAACCCTAACCCTAGGCCCAATCCTCACCCTAACCGTCTCTCTAACCCTAGCCCTCAACATAACCCTATCCCGAGGTCCAATCCTCACCCTAATTGTCTCTCTAACCCTAGCCCTCAACATAACCCTAACCCTAGGTCCAATCCTAACCCTAACCGTCTCTCTAACCCTAGCCCTCAACCTAACCCTAACCCTAGGTCCAATCCTAACCCTAACCCTCTCTCTAACCCTAGCCCTCAAAATAACCCTAACCCTAGATCCAATCCTTACCCTAACCGTCTCTCTAACCCTAGCCCTGAACATAACCCTAACCCTAGATCCAATCATAACCCTAACCGTCTCTCTAACGCTAGCCCTCAACATAACCCTAACCCTAGGTCCAATTCTAACCCTAAACGTCTCTCTAACCCTCGCCCTCAACATACCCCTAACCGTAGGTCTAATCCTAACCCTAACCGTCTCTCTTACTCTAGCCCTCAACATAACCCTAACCCTAGGTCCAATCCTAACCCTAACCGTCTCTCTAACCCTAGCCCTCAACATAACCCTAACCGTAGGTCCAATCCTAACCCTAACCGTCTCTGTAACCCTAGTCCTCAACCTAACCATAACCCTATGTCCAATCCTCACCCTAACCGTCTCTCTAACCCTAGCCCTCAACATAACCCTATCCCTAGGTCCAATCCTCACCCTAATTGTCTCTCTAACCCTAGCCCTCAACATAACCCTAACCCTAGGTCCAATCCTAACCCTAACCGTCTCTCTAAACCTAGCCCTCAACCTAACCCTAACCCTAGGTCCAATCCTAACCCTAACCCTCTCTCTAACCCTAGCCCTCAAAATAACCCTAACCCTAGATCCAATCCTTACCCTAACCGTCTCTCTAACCCTAGCCCTGAACATAACCCTAACCCTAGATCCAATCATAACCCAAACCGTCTCTCTATGCTAGCCCTCAACATAACCCTAACCCTAGGTCCAATTCTAACCCTAAACGTCTCTCTAACCCTCGCCCTCAACATACCCCTAACCGTAGGTCTAATCCTAACCCTAACCGTCTCTCTGACTCTAGCCCTCAACATAACCCTAAACCTAGGTCCAATCCTAACCCTAACCGTATCTCTAACCCTAGCCCTCAACATAACCCTAACCCTAGGTCCAATCCTAACCCTAACCGTCTCTCCAACCGTAGCCCTCAACCTAACCCTAACACTAGGTCCAATCCTAACCCTAACCGTCTCTATGACCCTAGCCCTCAACATAACCCTAACCCTAGGTCCAATCCTAACCCTAAACCTAACCGTCTCTCTAACCCTAGCCCTCAATATAACCCTAACCCTAGGTCCAATCCTCTCCCTAACCGTCTCTCTAAACCTAGCCCTTAACATAACCCTAACCCTAGGTCCAATCCTCACCCTAACCGTCTCTCTAACCCTAGCCCTCAACATAACCCTAACCCTAGGTCCAATCCTAACCCTGACCGTCTGTCTAACCCTAGCCCTCAACATAACCCTAACCCTAGGTCCAATCCTAACCCTGACCGTCTCTCTAACCCTAGCCCTCAATATAACCCTAACCCTAGGTCCAATCCTCCCCCTAACCGTCTCTCTAACCCTAGCCCTCAACATAACAGTAACCCTAGGTCCAATCCTCACCCTAACCGTCTCTCTAACCCTAGCCCTCAACATAACCCTAACCCTAGGTCCAATCCTCACCATAACCGTCTCTCTAACCCTAGCCCTCAACATAACCCTAACCCTAGGTCCAATCCTCACCCTAACCGTCTCTCTGAACCTAGCCCTCAACATAACCCTAACCCTAGGTCCAATCCTCACCCTAACTGTCTCTCTAACCCTAGCCCTCAACATAACCCTAACCCTAGGTCCAATCCTAACCCTAACCGTCCCTCTAACCCTAGCCCTCAACATAACCCTAACCCTAGGTCCAATCCTCACCCTAACCGTCTCTCTAACCCAAGCCCTCAAAATAACCCTAACCCTAGGTCCAATCCTAACCCTAACCGTCTCTCTAACCCTAGCCCTCAACATAACCCTAACCCTAGATCCAATCATAACCCTAACCGTCTCTCTCACGCTAGCCCTCAACATAACCCTAACCCTAGGTCCAATCCTAACCCTAACCGTCTCTCTAACCCTAGCCCTCAACATAACCCTAACCCTAGGTCCAATCCTCACCCTAACCGTCTCTCTAACCCGAGCCCTCAACATAACCCTAACCCTAGGTCCAATCCTCACCCTAACCGTCTCTATCCCTAGCCCTCAACATAACCCTAACCCTAGGTCCAATCCTCACCCTAACCGTATATCTAACCCTAGCCCTCAACATAACCCTAACCCTAGGTCCAATCCTCACCCTAACCGTCTCTCTAAACCTAGCCCTCAACATAACTCTAAGCTTAGGTCCAATCCTAACCCTAACCGTCTCTCTAACCCTAGCCCTCAACATAACCCTAACCCTAGGTCCAATCCTAACCCTAACCGTCTCTGTAAACCTAGCCCTCAACATAACCCTAACCCTAGGTCCAATCCTAACAATAACCGTCTCTCTAAACCTAGCCCTCAATATAACCCTAACCCTAGGTCCAATCCTCACCCTAACCGTCTCTCTAACCCTAGCCCTCAACATAACCCTAAACCTAGGTCCAATCCTCACCCTAACCGTCTCTCTAACCCTAGCCCTCAACATAAAGCGAACCCTAGGTCCAATCCTAAACCTGACCGTCTCTCTAACCCTAGCCCTCAACATAACCCTAACCCTAGGTCCAATCCTAACCCTAACCGTCTCTCTAACCCTAGCCCTCAACATAACCCTAACCCTAGGTCCAATCCTCACCCTAACCGTCTCTCTAACCCTAGCGCTCAACATAACCCTAACCCTAGGTCCAATCCTAACCCTAACCGTCTCTGTAACCCTAGCCCTCAACCTAACCATAACCTTATGTCCAATCCTCACCCTAACCGTCTCTCTAACCCTAGCCCTGAACATAACCCTAACCCTAGGTCCAATCCTCACCCTAACAGTCTCTCTAACCCTAGCCCTCAACATAACCCTAACCCTAGGTCCAATCCTAACCCTAACCGTCTCTCTAACCCTAGCCCTCAACATAACCCTAACCCTAGGTCCAATCCTAACCCTAACCGTCTCTTTAACCCTAGCCCTCAACCTAACCATAACCCTATGTCCAATCCTCACCCTAACCGTCTCTCTAACCCTAGCCCTCAACATAACCCTAACCCTAGGTCCAATCCTCACCCTAACAGTCTCTCTAACCCTAGCCCTCAACATAACCCTAACCCTAGGTCCAATCGTAACCCTAACCGTCTCTCTAACCCTAGCCCTCAACATAACCCTAACCCTAGGTCCAATCCTCACCCTACCCGTCTCTCTAACCCTAGCCCTCAACATAACCCTAACCCTATGTCCAATCCTAACCCTAACCGTCTCTCTAACCCTAGCCCTCAATATAACCATAACCCTAGGCCCAATCCTAACCCTAACCGTCTCTCTAACCCTAGCCCTCAACATAACCCTATCCCTAGGTCCAATCCTCACCCTAATTGTCTCTCTAACCCTAGCCCTCAACATAACCCTAACCCTAGGTCCAATCCTAACCCTAACCGTCTCTCTAACCCTAGCCCTCAACCTAACCCTAACCCTAGGTCCAATCCTAACCCTAACCGTCTCTCTAACCCTAGCCCTCAAAATAACCCTAACCCTAGATCCAATCCTAACCCTAACCGTCTCTCTAACCCTAGCCCTGAACATAACACTAACCCTAGATCCAATCATAACCCTAACCGTCTCTCTAACGCTAGCCCTCAACATAACCCTAACCCTAGGTCCAATTCTAAACCTAAACGTCTCTCTAACCCTCGCCCTCAACATACCCCTAACCGTAGGTCTAATCCTAACCCTAACCGTTTCTCTGACACTAGCCCTCAACATAACCCTAACCCTAGGTCCAATCCTAACCCTAACCGTATCTCTAACCCTAGCCCTCAACATAACCCTAACCCTAGGTTCAATCCTAACCCTAACCCTAACCATCTCTCTAACCCTAGCCCTCAATATAACCCTACCCCTAGGTCCAATCCTCACCCTAACCGTCTCTCTAACCCTAGCCCTCAACATAACCCTAACCCTAGGTCCAATCCTAACCCTAACCGTCTCTCTAACCATAGCCCTCAACATAACCCTAACCCTAGGTCCAATCCTAACCCTAACCGTCTCTCTAACCCTAGCCCTCAAAATAACCCTAACCCTAGGTCCAATCCTAACCCTAACCGTCTCTCTAACCCTAGCCCTCAACATAACCCTAACCCTAGGTCCAATCATAACCCTAACCATCTCTCTAACGCTAGCCCTCAACATAACCCTAACCCTAGGTCCAATCCTAACCCTGACGGTCTCTCTAACCCTAGCCCTGAACATAACCCTAACCCTAGGTCCAATCCTAACCCTAACCGCCTCTCTAACCCTAGCCCTCAATATAACCCTAACCCTAGGTCCAATCCTCACCCTAACCGTCACTCTAACCCTAGCCCTCAACATAACCCTAACCCTAGGTCCAATCCTCACCCTAACCGTCTCTCTAAACCTAGCCCTCAACATAACTCTAACCTTAGGTCCAATCCTAACCCTAACCGTCTCTCTAACCCTAGCCCTCAACATAACCCTAACCCTAGGTCCAATCCTAACCCTAACCGTCTCTGTAAAGCTAGCCCTCAACATAACCCTAACCCTAGGTCCAATCCTAACAATAACCATCTCTCTAAACCTAGCCCTCAATATAACCCTAACCCTAGGTCCAATCCTCACCCTAACCGTCTCTCTAACCCTAGCCCTCAACATAACCCTAACCCTAGGTCCAATCCTAACCCTAACCGTCTCTGTAACCCTAGCCCTCAACCGAACCCTAACCCTAGGTCCAATCCTAACCCTAACCGTCTCTCTAACCCTAGACCTCAACATTACCCTAACCCTAGGTCCAATCGTAACCCTAACCGTCACTCTAACCCTAGCCCTCAAAATGATCCTAACCCTAGATCCAATCCTAACCCTAACCGTCTCTCTAACCCTAGCCCTGAACATAACCCTAACCCTAGATCCAATCATAACCCTAACCGTCTCTCTAACGCTAGCCCTCAACATAACCCTAACTCTAGGTCCAATTCTAACCCTAAACGTCTCTCTAACCCTAGCCCTCAACATACCCCTAACCGTAGGTCTAATCCTAACCCTAACCGTCTCTCTGACACTAGCCCTCAACATAACCCTAACCGTAGGTCCAATCCTCACCCTAACCGTCTCTCTAACCCTAGCCCTCAACATAACCCTAACCCTAGGTCCAATCCTCACCCTAACCGTCTCTCTAACCCTAGCCCTGAACATAACCCTAACCCTAGGTCCAATCCTAACCCTAACCGTCTCTCTAACCCTAGCCCTCAACATAACCCTAACCCTAGGTACAATCCTAACCCTAACCGTCTCTCTAACCCTAGCCCTCAAAATAACCCTAACCCTAGGTCCAATCCTTACCCTAACCGTCTCTCTAACCCTAGCCCTCAACATAACCCTAACCCTAGATCCAATCATAACCCTAACCGTCTCTCTAACGCTAGCCCTCTATATAAAACTAACCCTAGGTTTAATCCTAACCCTGACCGTCTCTCTAACCCTAGCCCTCAACATAACCCTAACCCTAGGTCCAATCCTAACCCTAACCGTCTCTCTAACCCTAGCCCTCAACATAACCCTAACCCTAGGTCGAATCCTCACCCTAACCCTCTCTCTAACCCTAGCCCTCAACATAACCCTAACCCTAGGTCCAATCCTAACCCTAACCGTCTCTCTAACCCTAGCCCTCAACATAACCCTAACCCTAGGTCCAATCCTAACCCTGACAGTCTCTCTAACCCTAGCCCTCAACATAACCCTAACCCTATGTCCAATCCTCACCCTGACCGTCTCTCTAACCCTAGCCCTCAACATAACCCTAACCCTAGGTCCAGTGCTCACCCTAACCGTCCCTCTAACCCTAGCCCTCAACATAACCCTAACCCTAGGTCCAATCCTCACCGTAACCGTCTCTCTAACCCTAGCCCTCCACATAACCCTAACCCTAGGTCCAATCCTCACCCTAACCGTCTCTCTAACCCTAGCCCTCAACATAACCCTAACCCTAGGTCCAATCCTAACCCTAACCGTCTCTGTAACCCTAGCCCTCAACCGAACCCTAACCCTAGGTCCAATCCTAACCCTAACCGTCTCTCTAACCCTAGCCCTCAACATTACCCTAACCCTAGGTCCAATCGTAACCCTAACCGTCACTCTAACCCTAGCCCTCAAAATAATCCTAACCCTAGATCCAATCCTAACCCTAACCGTCTCTCTAACCCTAGCCCTGAACATAACCCTAACCCTAGATCCAATCATAACCCTAACCGTCTCTCTAACGCTAGCCCTCAACATAACCCTAACCCTAGGTCCAATCGTAACCCTAACCGTCTCTCTAACCCTAGCCCTCAACATAACCCTAACCCTAGGTCCAATCCTCACCCTACCCGTCTCTCTAACCCTAGCCCTCAATATAACCCTAACCCTAGGCCCAATCCTCACCCTAACCGTCTCTCTAACCCTAGCCCTCAACATAACCCTATCCCTAGGTCCAATCCTCACCCTAATTGTCTCTCTAACCCTAGCCCTCAACATAACCCTAACCCTAGGTCCAATCCTAACCCTAACCGTCTCTCTAACCCTAGCCCTCAACCTAACCCTAACCCTAGGTCCAATCCTAACCCTAACCCTCTCTCTAACCCTAGCCCTCAAAATAACCCTAACCCTAGATCCAATCCTTACCCTAACCGTCTCTCTAACCCTAGCCCTGAACATAACCCTAACCCTAGATCCAATCATAACCCTTACCGTCTCTCTAACGCTAGCCCTCAACATAACCCTAACCCTAGGTCCAATTCTAACCCTAAACGTCTCTCTAAACCTCGCCCTCAACATACCCCTAAACGTAGGTCTAATCCTAACCCTAACCGTCTCTCTGACTCTAGCCCTCAACATAACCCTAACCCTAGGTCCAATCCTAACCCTAACCGTCTCACTAACCCTAGCCCTCAAAATAATCCTAACCCTAGATCCAATCCTAACCCTAACCGTCTCTCTAACCCTAGCCCTGAACATAACCCTAACCCTAGATCCAATCCTAACCCTAACCGTCTCTCTAACCCTAGCCCTCAACCTAACCCTAACCCTAGGTCCAATCCTAACCCTAACCCTCTCTCTAACCCTAGCCCTCAAAATAACCCTAACCCTAGATCCAATCCTTACCCTAACCGTCTCTCTAACCCTAGCCCTGAACATAACCCTAACCCTAGATCCAATCATAACCCTAACCGTCTCTCTAACTCTAGCCCTCAACATAACCCTAACCCTAGGTCCAATTCTAACCCTAAACGTCTCTCTAACCCTCGCCCTCAACATACCCCTAACCGTAGGTCTAATCCTAACCCTAACCGTCTCTCTGACTCTAGCCCTCAACATAACCCTAACCCTAGGTCCAATCCTAACCCTAACCGTCTCTCTAACCCTAGCCCTCAAAATAATCCTAACCCTAGATCCAATCCTAACCCTAACCGTCTCTCTAACCCTAGCCCTGAACATAACCCTAACCCTAGATCCAATCATAACCCTAACCGTCTCTCTAACGCTAGCCCTCAACATAACCCTAACTCTAGGTCCAATTCTAACCCTAAACGTCTCTCTAACCCTAGCCCTCAACATAACCCTAACCCTAGGTCCAATCCTAACCCTAACCGTCTCTCTAACCCTAGCCCTCAACATAACCCTAACCCTAGGTCCAATCCTAACCCTAACCGTCTCTGTAACCCTAGCCCTCAACCTAACCATAACCCTATGTCCAATCCTCACCCTAACCGTCTCTCTAACCCTAGACCTCAACATAACCCTAACCCTAGGTCCAATCCTCACCCTAACAGTCTCTCTAACCCTAGCCCTCAACATAACCCTAACCCTAGGTCCAATCCTAACCCTAACCGTCTCTGTAACCCTAGTCCTCAACCTAACCATAACCCTATGTCCAATCCTCACCCTAACCGTCTCTCTAACCCTAGCCCTCAACATAACCCTAACCCTAGGTCCAATCGTAACCCTAACCGTCTCTCTAAACCTAGCCCTCAACATAACCCTAACCCTAGGTCCAATCCTCACCCTACCCGTCTCTCTAACCCTAGCCCTCAATATAACCCTAACCCTAGGCCCAATCCTCACCCTAACCGTCTCTCTAACCCTAGCCCTCAACATAACCCTATCCCGAGGTCCAATCCTCACCCTAATTGTCTCTCTAACCCTAGCCCTCAACATAACCCTAACCCTAGGTCCAATCCTAACCCTAACCGTCTCTCTAACCCTAGCCCTCAACCTAACCCTAACCCTAGGTCCAATCCTAACCCTAACCCTCTCTCTAACCCTAGCCCTCAAAATAACCCTAACCCTAGATCCAATCCTTACCCTAACCGTCTCTCTAACCCTAGCCCTGAACATAACCCTAACCCTAGATCCAATCATAACCCTAACCGTCTCTCTAACGCTAGCCCTCAACATAACCCTAACCCTAGGTCCAATTCTAACCCTAAACGTATCTCTAACCCTCGCCCTCAACATACCCCTAACCGTAGGTCTAATCCTAACCCTAACCGTCTCTCTTACTCTAGCCCTCAACATAACCCTAACCCTAGGTCCAATCCTAACCCTAACCGTCTCTCTAACCCTAGCCCTCAACATAACCCTAACCGTAGGTCCAATCCTAACCCTAACCGTCTCTGTAACCCTAGTCCTCAACTTAACCATAACCCTATGTCCAATCCTCACCCTAACCGTCTCTCTAACCCTAGCCCTCAACATAATCCTAACCCTAGGTCCAATCGTAACCCTAACCGTCTCTCTAACCCTAGCCCTCAACATAACCCTAACCCTAGGTCCAATCCTCACCCTACCCGTCTCTCTAACCCTAGCCCTCAATATAACCCTAACCCTAGGCCCAATCCTCACCCTAACCGTCTCTCTAACCCTAGCCCTCAACATAACCCTATCCCTAGGTCCAATCCTCACCCTAATTGTCTCTCTAACCCTAGCCCTCAACATAACCCTAACCCTAGGTCCAATCCTAACCCTAACCGTCTCTCTAAACCTAGCCCTCAACCTAACCCTAACCCTAGGTCCAATCCTAACCCTAACCCTCTCTCTAACCCTAGCCCTCAAAATAACCCTAACCCTAGATCCAATCATAACCCTAACCGTCTCTCTAACGCTAGCCCTCAACATAACCCTAACCCTAGGTCCAATTCTAACCCTAAACGTCTCTCTAACCCTCGCCCTCAACATACCCCTAACCGTAGGTCTAATCCTAACCCTAACCGTCTCTCTGACTCTAGCCCTCAACATAACCCTAACCCTAGGTCCAATCCTAACCCTAACCGTATCTCTAACCCTAGCCCTCAACATAACCCTAACCCTAGGTCCAATCCTAACCCTAACCGTCTCTCTAACCCTAGCCCTCAATATAACCCTACCCCTAGGTCCAATCCTCACCCTAAACGTCTCTCTAACCCTAGCCCTCAACATAACCCTAACCCTAGGTCCAATCCTCACCCTAACCGTCTCTGTAACCCTAGCCCTCAACAAAGCATTAACCCTAGGTCCAATCCTCACCCTAACCGTCTCTCTAACCCTAACCCTCAACATAACCCTAACCCTAGGTCCAATCCTCACCCTAACCGTCTCTCTAACGCTAGCCCTCAACATAACCCTAACCCTAGGTCCAATTCTAACCCTAAACGTCTCTCTAACCCTAGCCCTCAATATACCCCTAACCGTAGGTCTAATCCTAACCCTAACCGTCTCTCTGACCCTAGCCCTCAACATACCCCTAACCCTAGGTCCAATCCTAACCGTAACCGTCTCTCTAACCCTAGCCCTCAACATAACCCTAACCCTAGGTCCAATCCTAACCCTAACCCTAACCGTCTCTCTAACCCTAGCCCTCAATATAACCCTAACCGTAGGTCCAATCCTCACCCTAACCGTCTCTCTAACCCTAGCCCTCAACATAACCCTAACCATAGGTCCAATCCTCACCCTGACCGTCTCTCTAACCCTAGCCCTCAACATAACCCTAACCCTAGGTCCAATCCTAACCCTAACCGTCTCTCTAACCCTAGCCCTCAACATAACCCTAACCCTAGGTCCAATCCTAACCCTGACCGTCTCTCTAACCCTAGCCCTCAACATAACCCTAACCCTAGGTCCAATCCTAACCCTAAACGTCTCTCTAACTCTAGCCCTCAACATAACCCTAACCCTAGGTCCAATCCTAACCCTAACCGTCTCTCTAACCCTAGACCTCAATATAACCCCAACCCTAGGTCCAATCCTCACCCTAACCCTCTCTCTAACCCTAGCCCTCAACATAACCCTAACCCTCGGTCCAATCCTCACCCTAACCGTCTCTCTAACCCTAGCCCTCAACATAACCCTAACCCTAGGTCCAATCCTAACCCTAACCGTCTCTGTAACCCTAGCCCTCAACATAACCCTAACCCTAGGTCCAATCCTAATCCTAACCGTCTCTGTAACCCTAGCCCTCAACCTAACCATAACCCTAGGTCCAATCCTAACCCTAACCGTATCTCTAACCCTAGCCCTCAACATTACCCTAACCCTAGGTCCAATAGTAACCCTAACCGTCTCTCTAACCCTAGCCCTCAACATAACCCTAACCCTAGGTCCAATCCTCACCCTAACCGTCTCTCTAACCCTAGCCCTCAACATAAACCTAACCCTAGGTCCAATCCTAACCCTAACCGTCTCTCTAACCCTAGCCCTCAATATAACCCTAACCCTAGGTCCAATCCTCACCCTAACCGTCTCTCTAACCTAGCCCTCAAAATAAACCTAACCCTAGGTCCAATCTTCACCCTAATTGTCTCTCTAACCCTAGCCCTCAACATAACCCTAACCCTAGGTCCAATACTAACCCTAACCGTCTCTCCAACCATAGCCCTCAACCTAACCCTAAGACTAGGTCCAATCCTAACCCTAACCGTCTCTCTAACCCTAGCCCTCAACATAACCCTAACCCTAGGTCCAATCCACACCCTAACCGTCTCTCTGACCCTAGCTCTCAACATAACCCTAACCCTAGGTCCAATCCTAACCCTAAACCTAACCGTCTCTCTAACCCTAGCTCTCAATATAACCCTAACCCTAGGTCCAATCCTCTCCCTAACCGTCTCTCTAAACCTAGACCGCAACATAACCCTAACCCTAGGTCCAATCCTCACCCTAACCGTCTCTCTAACCCTAGCCCTCAACATAACCCTAACCCTAGGTCCAATCCTAACCCTGACCGTCTGTCTAACCCTAGCCCTCAACATAACCCTAACCCTAGGTCCAATCCTAACCCTGACCGTCTCTCTAACCCTAGCCCTCAATATAACCCTCACCCTAGGTCCAATCCTCCCCCTAACCGTCTCTCTAACCCTAGCCCTCAACATAACAGTAACCCTAGGTCCAATCCTCACCCTAACCGTCTCTCTAACCCTAGCCCTCAACATAACCCTAACCCTAGGTCCAATCCTCACCCTAACCGTCTCTCTAACCCTAGCCCTCAACATAACCCTAACCCTAGGTCCAATCCTCACCCTAACCGTCTCTCTGAACCTAGCCCTCAACATAACGCTAACCCTAGGTCCAATCCTCACCCTAACCGTCTCTCTAACCCTAGCCCTCAACATAACCCTAACCCTAGATCCAATCCTAACCCTAACCGTCTCTCTAAACCTAGACCTCAATATAAACCTAACCCTAGGTCCAATCCTCACCCTAACCGTCTCTCTAACCCTAGCCCTCAACATAACCCTAACCGTAGGTCCAATCCTCACCCTAACCGTCTCTCTAACCCTAGCCCTCAACATAACCCTAAACCTAGGTCCAATCCTCACCCTAACCGTCTCTCTAACCCTAGCCCTCAACATAACCCTAACCCTAGGTCCAATCCTAACCCTAACCATCTCTGTAACCCTCCCCTCAACCTAAGCATAACCCTAGGTCCAATCCTCACCCTAACCGTCTCTCTAACCCTAGCCCTCAACATAACCCTAACCGTAGGTCCAATCCTCACCCTAACCGTCTCTCTAACCCTAGCCCTCAACATAACCCTAAACCTAGGTCCAATCCTCACCCTAACTGTCTCTCTAGCCCTAGACCTCAACATAACCCTAACCCTAGGTCCAATCCTCACCCTAACCGTCTCTCTAACCCTAGCCCTCAACATAACCCTAACCCTAGGTCCAATCCTAACCCTAACCATCTCTGTAACCCTCCCCTCAACCTAAGCATAACCCTAGGTCCAATCCTAACCCTAACCGTCTCTCTAACCCTAGCCCTCAACATAACCCTAACCCTAGGTCCAATCGTAACCCTAACCGTCTCTCTAACCCTAGCCCTCAACATAATCCTAACCCTAGGTCCAATCCTTTCCCTACCCGTCTCTCTAACCATAGCCCTCAACATAATCCTAACCCTAGGTCCAATCCTAACCCTAACCGTCTCTCTAACCCTAGCCCTCAATATAACCCTAACCCTATGTCCAATCCTCACCCTAACCGTCACTCTAACCCTAGCCCTCAACATAACCCTAACCCTAGGTCCAATCCTCACCCTAATTGTCTCTCTAAACCTAGCCCTCAACCTAACCCTAACCCTAGGTCCAATACTAACCCTAACCCTCTCTCTATCCTTAGCCCTCAACCTAACCCTAACCCTAGGTCCAATCCTAACCCTAACAGTCTCACTAACCCTAACCCTCAACATAACCCTAAACCTAGGTCCAATCCTAACCCTAACCGTCTCTCTAACCCTAGCCATCAAAATAACCCTAACCCTAGATCCAATCCTAACCCTAACCGTCTCTCTAACCCTAGCCCTGAAGTTTAGACTAACCCTCGATCCAATCATAACCCTAACCGTCTCTAACGCGAGCCCTCAACATAACCCTAACCCTAGGTCCAATTCTCACCCTAACCGTCTCTCTAACCCTAGCCCTCAACATACCCCTAACCGTAGGTCTAATCCTAACCCTAACCGTCTTTCTGACCCTAGCCCTCAACATAAACCTAACCTTAGGTCCAATCCTAACCCTAACCGTCTCTCTAACCCTAGCCCTCAACATAACCCTAACCCTAGGTCCAATCCTAACTCTAACCGTCTCTCTAACCCTAGCCCTCAACATAACCCTAACCCTAGATCCAATCCTAACACTAAACCTAACCGTCTCTCTAACCCTAGCCCTCAATATAACCCTAACCCTAGGTCCAATCCTCACCCTAACCGTCTCTCTAACCCTAGCCCTCAACATAACCCAAACTCTAGGTCCAATCCTCACCCTAACCGTCTCTCTAACCCTAGCCCTCAACATAACCCTAACCCTAGGTCCAATCCTAACCCTGACCGTCTCTTTAACCCTAGCCCTCAACATAACCCTAACCCTAGGTCCAATCCTAACCCTAACCGTCTCTCTAACCCTAGCCCTCAATATAACCCCAACACTAGGTCCAATCCTAACCCTAACCGTCTCTCTAACCCTAGCCCTCAACATAACCCTAACCCTAGGTCCAATCCTAACCCTAACCCTAACCGTCTCTAACTCTAGCCCTCAATATAACCCTAACCCTAGGTCCAATCCTCCCCCTAACCGTCTCGCTAAACCTAGCCCTCAACATAACCCTAACCCTAGGTCCAAACCTAACCCTAACCGTGTCTCTAACCCTAGCCCACAATATAACCCTAACCCTAGGTCCAATCCTCACCCTAACCGTCTCTCTAACCCTAGCCCTCAACATAACCCTAACCCTAGATCCAATCCTCACCCTAACCGTCTCTCTAACCCTACCCCTCAACATAACCCTAACCCTAGGTCCAATCCTAACCCTGACCGTCTCTCTAAACTTAGCCCTCAATATAACCCTAACCCTAGGTCCAATCCTCACCCTAACCGTCTCTCTAGCCCTAGGCCTCAACATAACCCCAACCCTAGGTCCAATCCTCACCCTAATTGTCTCTCTAACCCTAGCCCTCAACCTAACCCTAACCCTAGGTCCAATCCTAACCCTAACCGTCTCTCTAACCCTAGCCCTCAACATAACCCTAACCCTAGGTCCAATCCTAACCCTATCCCTAACCTTCTCTCTAACCCTAGCCCTCAATATAACCCTAACCCTAGGTCGAATCCTCACCCTAACCGTCTCTCTAGCCCTAGGCCTCAACATAACGCCAACCCTAGGTCCAATCCTCACCCTAACCGTCTCTCTAACCCTAGCCCTCAATATAACCCTAACACTAGGTCCAATCCTCACCCTAACCTTCTCTCTAACCCTAGCCCTCAACATAACCCTAACCCTAGGTCCAATCCTAACCCTGAGCATCTCTCTAACCCTAGCCCTCAACATAACCCTAACCCTAGGTCCAATCCTAACCCTAACCCTAACCGTCTCTCTAACCCTAGCCCTCAATATAACCCTAACCCTAGGTCCAATCCTCACCCTAACCGTCCCTCTAACCCTAGCCCTCAACATAACCCTTACCCTAGGTCCAATCCTAACCCTGACCATCTCTCTAACCCTAGCCCTCAACATAACCCTAACCCTAGGTCCAATACTAACCCTAACCCTAACCGTCTCTCTAACCCTAGCCCTCAATATAACCCTAACCCTAGGTCCAATCCTAACCCTGACCGTCTCTCTAACCCTAGCCCTCAACATAACCCTAACCCTAGGTCCAATCCTCACCCTAACGGTCTCTCTAAACCTAGCCCTCAACATAACCATAACCCTAGGTCCAATCCTAACCCTGACCGTCTCTCTAACCCTAGCCCTCAACATAACCCTAACCCTAGGTCCAATCCTAACCCTAACCGTCTCATTAACCCTAGCCCTCAATAAAACCCTAACCCTAGGTCCAATCCTCACCCTAACCGTCTCTCTAACCCTAGCACTCAACATAACCCTAACCCTAGATCCAATCCTGACCCTAACCGTCTCTCTAACCCTAGCCCACAAAATACCCCTAACCCTAGGTCCAATCCTAACCCTGACCGTCTCTCTAAACTTAGCCCTCAATATAACCCTAACCCTAGGTCCAATCCTCACCCTAACCGTCTGTCTAGCCCTAGCCCTCAACATAACTCCAACCCTAGGTCCAATCCTCACCCTAATTGTCTCTCTAACCCTAACTCTCAACCTAAATCTAACCCTAGGTCCAATCCTAACCCTAACCGTCTCTCTAACCCTAGCCCTCAACATAACCCTAACCCTAGGTCCAATCCTAACCCTAACCGTCTCTCTAACCCTAGCCCTCAACATAACCCTAACCCCAGGTCCAATCCTAACCCTAACCATAACCGTCTCTCTAACCCTAGCCCTCAATATAACCCTAACACTAGGTCCAATCCTCACCCTAACCGTCTCTCTAACCCTAGCCCTCAACATAACCCTAACCCTGGTCCAATCCTAACCCTGACCATCTCTCTAACCCTAGCCCTCAACATAACCCTAACCCTAGGTCCAATCCTAACCCTAAACCTAACCGTCTCTCTAACCCTAGCCCTCAATATAACCCTAACCCTAGGTCCAATCCTCACCCTAACCGTCTCTCTAACCCTAGCCCTCAACATAACCCTAACCCTAGGTCCAATCCTAACCTTGACCATCTCTCTAACCCTAGCCTTCAACATAACCCTAACCCTAGGTCCAATCCTAACCCTAACCCTAACCGTCTCTCTAACCCTAGCCCTCAATATAACCCTAACCCTAGGTCCAATCCTCACCATAACCGTCTCTCTAACCCTAGCCCTCAACATAACCCTAACCCCAGGTCCAATCCGCACCCTAACTGTCTCTCTAACCCTAGCCCTCAATATAACCTTAACCCTAGGTCCAATCCTAACCCTAACCCTAACCGTCTCTCTAACCCTAGCCCTCAATATAACCCTAACCCTAGGTCCAATCCTCACCCTAACCGTCTCTCTAACACTAGGCCTCAACATAACCCTAACCCTAGGTCCAATCCTAACCCTGACCATCTCTCTAACCCTAGCCCTCAACATAAACCTAACCCTAGGTCCAATCCTAACCCTAACCCTAACCGTCTCTCTAACCCTAGCCCTCAATATAACCCTAACCCTAGGTCCAATCCTCACCCTAACCGTCTCTCTAACCGTAGCCCTCAACATAACCCTAACCCTAGGTCCAATCCTCACCCTAACCGTCTCTCTAACCCTAGCCCTCAACATAACCCTAACCCTAGGTCCAATCCTCACCCTAACCGTCTCTCTAACCCTAGCCCTCAACATAACCCTAACCCTAGGTCCAATCCTCACCCTAACTGTCTCTCTAACCCTAGCCCTCAACATAACCCTAACCCTAGGTCCAATCCTAACCCTAACCGTCTCTCTAACCCTAGCCCTCAACATAACCCTAACCCTAGGTCCAATCCTCACCCTAACCGTCTCTCTAACCCTAGCCCTCAAAATAACCCTAACCCTAGGTCCAATCCTAACCCTAACCGTCTCTCTAACCCTAGCCCTCAACATAACCCTAACCCTAGATCCAATCATAACCCTAACCGTCTCTCTAACGCTAGCCCTCAACATAACCCTAACCCTAGGTCCAATCCTCACCCTAACCGTCTCTCTAACCCTAGCCCTCAACATAACCCTAACCCTAGGTCCAATCCTAACCCTAAACGTCTCTCTAACCCTAGCCCTCAATAAAACCCTAACCCTAGGTCCAATCCTCACCCTAACCGTCTCTCTAACCCTAGCCCTCAACATAACCCTAACCCTAGGTCCAATCCTAACCCTAACCGTCTCTCTAACCCTAGCCCTCAAAACCCTAACCCTAGGTCCAATCCTCTCCCTAACCGTCCCTCTAAACCTAGCCCTCAACATAACCCTAACCCTAGGTCCAATCCTAACCCTGACCATCTCTCTAACCCTAGCCCTCAACATAACACTAACCCTAGGTCCAATACTAATCCTAACCCTAACCGTCTCTCTAACCCTTGCCCTCAATATAACCCTAACCCTAGGTCCAATCCTAACCCTGACCGTCTCTCTAACCCTAGCCCTCAACATAACCCTAACCCTAGGTCCAATCCTCACCCTAACCGTCTCTCTAACCCTAGCCCTCAAAATAACCCTAACCCTAGGTCCAATCCTAACCCTAACCGTCTCTCCAACCCTAGCCCTCAACATAACCCTAACCCTAGATCCAATCATAACCCTAATCGTCTCTCTAACGCTAGCCCTCAACATAACCCTAACCCTAGGTCCAATCCTAACCCTAACCGTCTCTCTAACCCTAGCCCTCAACATAACCCTAACCCTAGGTCCAATCCTCACCCTAACCGTCTCTCTAACCCGAGCCCTCAACATAACCCTAACCCTAGGTCCAATCCTCACCCTAACCGTCTCTATTCCTAGCCCTCAACATAACCCTAACCCTAGGTCCAATCCTCACCCTAACCGTATCTCTAACCCTAGCCCTCAACATAACCCTAACCCTAGGTCCAATCCTAACCCTAACCGTCTCTCTAACCCTAGCCCTCAACATAACCCTAACCCTAGGTCCAATCCTAACCCTAACCGTCTCTCTAACCCTAGCCCTCAAAATAACCCTAACCCTAGGTCCAATCCTAACCCTAACCGTCTCTCTAACCCTAGCCCTCAACATAACCTTAACCCTAGATCCAATCATAACCCTAACCGTCTCTCTAACGCTAGCCCTCAACATAACCCTAACCCTAGGTCCAATCCTAACGCTGACCGTCTCTCTAACCCTAGCCCTCAACATAACCCTAACCCTAGGTCCAATCCTAACCCTAACCGTCTCTCTAAACCTAGCCCTCAATATAAACCTAACCCTAGGTCCAATCCTCACCCTAACCGTCTCTCTAACCCTAGCCCTCAACATAACCCTAACCCTAGGTCCAATCCTCACCCTAACCGTCTCTCTAACCCTAGCCCTCAACATAACCCTAAACCTAGGTCCAATCCTCACACTAACCGTCTCTCTAGCCCTAGACCTCAACATAACCCTAACCCTACGTCCAATCCTCACCCTAACCGTCTCTCTAACCCTAGCCCTCAACATAACCCTAACCCTAGGTCCAATCCTAACCCTAACCATCTCTGTAACCCTCCCCTCAACCTAAGCATAACCCTAGGTCCAATCCTAACCCTAACCGTCTCTCTAACCCTAGCCCTCAACATAACCCTAACCCTAGGTCCAATCGTAACCCTAACCGTCTCTCTAACCCTAGCCCTCAACATAATCCTAACCCTAGGTCCAATCCTTTCCCTACCCGTCTCTCTAACCATAGCCCTCAACATAATCCTAACCCTAGGTCCAATCCTAACCCTAACCGTCTCTCCAACCCTAGCCCTCAATATAACCCTAACCCTATGTCCAATCCTCACCCTAACCGTCACTCTAACCCTAGCCCTCAACATAACCCTAACCCTAGATCCAATCATAACCCTAACCGTCTCTCTAACGCTAGCCCTCAACATAACCCTAACCCTAGGTCCAATCCTCACCCTAACCGTCTCTCTAACCCTAGCCCTCAACATAACCCTAACCCTAGGTCCAATCCTAACCCTAAACGTCTCTCTAACCCTAGCCCTCAATAAAACCCTAACCCTAGGTCCAATCCTCACCCTAACCGTCTCTCTAACCCTAGCCCTCAACATAACCCTAACCCTAGGTCCAATCCTAACCCTAACCGTCTCTCTAACCCTAGCCCTCAAAACCCTAACCCTAGGTCCAATCCTCTCCCTAACCGTCCCTCTAAACCTAGCCCTCAACATAACCCTAACCCTAGGTCCAATCCTAACCCTGACCATCTCTCTAACCCTAGCCCTCAACATAACACTAACCCTAGGTCCAATACTAATCCTAACCCTAACCGTCTCTCTAACCCTTGCCCTCAATATAACCCTAACCCTAGGTCCAATCCTAACCCTGACCGTCTCTCTAACCCTAGCCCTCAACATAACCCTAACCCTAGGTCCAATCCTCACCCTAACCGTCTCTCTAACCCTAGCCCTCAAAATAACCCTAACCCTAGGTCCAATCCTAACCCTAACCGTCTCTCCAACCCTAGCCCTCAACATAACCCTAACCCTAGATCCAATCATAACCCTAATCGTCTCTCTAACGCTAGCCCTCAACATAACCCTAACCCTAGGTCCAATCCTAACCCTAACCGTCTCTCTAACCCTAGCCCTCAACATAACCCTAACCCTAGGTCCAATCCTCACCCTAACCGTCTCTCTAACCCGAGCCCTCAACATAACCCTAACCCTAGGTCCAATCCTCACCCTAACCGTCTCTATTCCTAGCCCTCAACATAACCCTAACCCTAGGTCCAATCCTCACCCTAACCGTATCTCTAACCCTAGCCCTCAACATAACCCTAACCCTAGGTCCAATCCTAACCCTAACCGTCTCTCTAACCCTAGCCCTCAACATAACCCTAACCCTAGGTCCAATCCTAACCCTAACCGTCTCTCTAACCCTAGCCCTCAAAATAACCCTAACCCTAGGTCCAATCCTAACCCTAACCGTCTCTCTAACCCTAGCCCTCAACATAACCTTAACCCTAGATCCAATCATAACCCTAACCGTCTCTCTAACGCTAGCCCTCAACATAACCCTAACCCTAGGTCCAATCCTAACGCTGACCGTCTCTCTAACCCTAGCCCTCAACATAACCCTAACCCTAGGTCCAATCCTAACCCTAACCGTCTCTCTAAACCTAGCCCTCAATATAAACCTAACCCTAGGTCCAATCCTCACCCTAACCGTCTCTCTAACCCTAGCCCTCAACATAACCCTAACCCTAGGTCCAATCCTCACCCTAACCGTCTCTCTAACCCTAGCCCTCAACATAACCCTAAACCTAGGTCCAATCCTCACACTAACCGTCTCTCTAGCCCTAGACCTCAACATAACCCTAACCCTACGTCCAATCCTCACCCTAACCGTCTCTCTAACCCTAGCCCTCAACATAACCCTAACCCTAGGTCCAATCCTAACCCTAACCATCTCTGTAACCCTCCCCTCAACCTAAGCATAACCCTAGGTCCAATCCTAACCCTAACCGTCTCTCTAACCCTAGCCCTCAACATAACCCTAACCCTAGGTCCAATCGTAACCCTAACCGTCTCTCTAACCCTAGCCCTCAACATAATCCTAACCCTAGGTCCAATCCTTTCCCTACCCGTCTCTCTAACCATAGCCCTCAACATAATCCTAACCCTAGGTCCAATCCTAACCCTAACCGTCTCTCCAACCCTAGCCCTCAATATAACCCTAACCCTATGTCCAATCCTCACCCTAACCGTCACTCTAACCCTAGCCCTCAACATAACCCTAACCCTAGGTCCAATCCTCACCCTAATTGTCTCTCTAAACCTAGCCCTCAACCTACCCTAACCCTAGGTCCAATACTAACCCTTACCCTCTCTCTATCCTTAGCCCTCAACCTAACCCTAACCCTAGGTCCAATCCTAACCCTAACCGTCTCTCTAACCCTAACCCTCAACATAACCCTAAACCTAGGTCCAATCCTAACCCTAACCGTCTCTCTAACCCTAGCCATCAAAATAACCCTAACCCTAGATCCAATCCTAACCCTAACCGTCTCTCTAACCCTAGCCCTGAAGATTAGACTAACCCTCGATCCAATCATAACCCTAACCGTCTCTCTAACGCTAGCCCTCAACATAACCCTAACCCTAGGTCCAATTCTCACCCTAACCGTCTCTCTAACCCTAGCCCTCAACATACCCCTAACCGTAGGTCTAATCCTAACCCTAACCGTCTTTCTGACCCTAGCCCTCAACATAAACCTAACCTTAGGTCCAATCCTAACCCTAACCGTCTCTCTAACCCTAGCCCTCAACATTACCCTAACCCTAGGTCCAATCCTAACTCTAACCGTCTCTCTAACCCTAGCCCTCAACATAACCCTAACCCTAGATCCAATCCTAACACTAAACCTAACCGTCTCTCTAACCCTAGCCCTCAATATAACCCTAACCCTAGGTCCAATCCTCACCCTAACCGTCTCTCTAACCCTAGCCCTCAACATAACCCAAACCCTAGGTCCAATCCTCAGCCTAACCGTCTCTCTAACCCTAGCCCTCAACATAACCCTAACCCTAGGTCTAATGCTAACCCTGACCGTCTCTCTAACCCTAGCCCTCAACATAACCCTAACCCTAGGTCCAATCCTAACCCTAACCGTCTCTCTAACCCTAGCCCTAAATATAACCCCAACACTAGGTCCAATCCTAACCCTAACCGTCTCTCTAACCCTAGCCCTCAACATAACCCTAACCCTAGGTCCAATCCTAACCCTAACCCTAACCGTCTCTCTCACTCTAGCCCTCAATATAACCCTAACCCTAGGTCCAATCCTCCCCCTACCGTCTCGCTAAACCTAGCCCTCAACATAACCCTAACCCTAGGTCCAAACCTAACCCTACCGTGTCTCTAACCCTAGCCCACAATATAACCCTAACCCTAGGTCCAATCTTCACCCTAACCGTCTCTCTAACCCTACCCCTCAACATAACCCAAACCCTAGGTCCAATCCTCAGCCTAACCGTCTCTCTAACCCTAGCCCTCAACATAACCCTAACCCTAGGTCCAATCCTCACCCTAACCGTCTCGCTAACCCTAGCCCTCAACATAACCCTAAACCTAGGTCCAATCCTCACCCTAACCGTCTCTCTAACCCTAGCCCTCAACATAACCCTAACCCTAGGTCCAATCGTAACCCTAACCGTCTCTCTAACCCTAGCCCTCAACATAACCCTAACCCTAGGTCCAATCCTCTCCCTACCCGTCTCTCTAACCATAGCCCTCAACATAATCCTAACCCTAGGTCCAATCCTAACCCTAACCGTCTCTCTAACCCTAGCCCTCAATATAACCCTAACCCTAGGTCCAATCCTCACCCTAACCGTCACTCTAACCCTAGCCCTCAACATAACCCTAACCCTAGGTCCAATCCTCACCCTAATTGTCTCTCTAAACCTAGCCCTCAACATAACCCTAACCCTAGGTCCAATAATAACCATAACCCTCTCTCTATCCTTAGCCCTCAACCTAACCCTAACCCTAGGTCCAATCCTAACCCTAACCGTCTCTCTAACCCTAACCCTCAACATAACCCTAAACCTAAGTCCAATCCTAACCCTAACCGTCTCTCTAACCCTAGCCCTCAAAATAACCCTAACCCTAGATCCAATCCTAACCCTAACCGTCTCTCTAACCCTAGCCCTGAACATAACACTAACCCTCGATCCAATCATAACCCTAACCGTCTCTCTAACGCTAGCCCTCAACATAACCCTAACCCTAGGTCCAATTCTCACCCTAACCGTCTCTCTAACCCTAGCCCTCAACATACCCCTAACCGTAGGTCTAATCCTAACCCTAACCGTCTGTCTGACCCTAGCCCTCAACATAACCCTAACCTTAGGTCCAATCCTAACCCTAACCGTCTCTCTAACCCTAGCCCTCAAAATAACCCTAACCCTAGGTCCAATCCTAACTCTAACCGTCTCTCTAACCCTAGCCCTCAACATAACCCTAACCCTAGGTCCAATCCTAACACTAACCCTAACCGTCTCTCTAACCCTAGCCCTCAATATAACCCTAACCCTAGGTCCAATCCTCCCCCTAACAGTCTCGCT
>NW_027669699.1:0-37105 GCF_964146895.1 Miniopterus schreibersii | reverse complement strand
TGGTGTGTCTTGCTGGGGGCTTCTTTGGGTTCCTCTTCTTTGGGACCCTCTGTGCTTCCTGGACTTATAAGTCTATTTCTTTCCCCAGGTAGGGGAAGTTTTCTGTAATTATTTTTCAAATAGGTTTTCAATTCCTTGGTCTCTTTCTTTCCCTTCTGGCACCCCAATAATACGAATGTTGGGCCTCTTGAAGTTGTCCCAGAGGCTCCTTATACTATTTTCATATTTCTGGATTCTTTTTTCTTTTTGCTCTTCTGGTTGGGTGTTTTTTGTTTCCTCATGTTCCAAATTGCTGATTTGATTCTCAGCGTCCTCTACTCTGCTGTTGATTCCTTGTAAATTATTCTTCATTTCAGTTTGTGTAGCCTTCATTTCAAATTGGTACTTTATTATGTTATCGATTTTCTCAGTTATTTCCCTAACAGTCTGCGTAAACATCCTTATAACCAAAATTCCGAACTCTCTATCTGTTAGCTTGCTTGGATCTATGTTATTTAGTTCCTCTTGTAGAGATTTCTTCTGTTCTTTCCTTTGGGACATCTTTCTTTACCTCCGCATTTTGGCTGCTTCCAGGTGTTTGTTTCTATGTAGTAGGTAGAGCTGCTATGTCTCCTGGAATTGGTAGAGTGGCTTTGTGTAGTAGGTGTCCTGTAGGGACCAGTGGCTCAGCCTCCCCAGTCACGTGAGCTGGGCCTTCTAGGTGCTCCCCTGTGTGTACTGTGTGCACTGTCCTGTTGTAGTTGAGCCTTGGTTGCTGTTGGCGTCCCTGCGAGGAACTGACCCCCAGGCCAATCAGCTGTGAGGACCAGCTGCAACTCCAGCCAAAGAGCTGCTGTGCTGGAGACACCCCCATGGAGCAGGATTTACTTCAGTGGAGCTTGGTGTTCACCAAGTGAGCCCCTTGAGTGTGTCCCTCGTGGATGTGGTAGGGTTGTAATCAATCGTGGTGGAGTCTGACCACCAGGTGCACTGTCTCTGGGGCCTCCCGGGAGGTGCAAAGTCAGCCTGTGCCAGTGCCCTGCCCAGGGCCACCCAGCGTGAGCTACACCACAAACCGTAGTTGGCTGCTGCTTGTGCTGGGCTTCGAGGTGCCCAAGCTATGAGCCAATGCAGCTGCCGCTAGTGCCAGGCCTGGGGCCGCTTATCAAGCCGTATGGGGCCCGCTGCTGCTTGTTTGAGAGATTTTAGGAAAGTCCTAAGCATGAGGCTCGAGTGGCCACTTGCATGAAAAGCCCCTGGAAATGGCCGGGATGAGCTGCAGGTGGGGAGGGGCGGGGCCTCCGGGAATCACGGGGCGGGGCCAGAGGTGCGAGTCAGGTGCTGGCGACTCAAACATGGCGCCTCCTGCCGGCTGTGCGGGGGGAGGACTCGCCACAGGAGCCATGGCCTCCGCCAGCCCCTCTGCCCGGGAGGAAGCCGCCCTCCGCCTCTCGCCCGGATCTCAGGCAGGTCAGTTCCCCCCGAGTGTCCCGGGTCCTTTCAGGCTGCTCCCGGCGCTGGGCTCAGAGGGAGCGTCCGAGTGAGTCCGTGCCGGGCCCTTTAGAGGAGCTGCTGGGGCTCCCGCGGCCTCCGTGACCCTCAGCGACAGTCCCCGCTGGGTTCACAGCCCGGAGCTGTGGGGACGTCTCTTCCCGCCCTGGAGCCCTGGGCTGGGGGCCTGATGTGGGGCTGGGACCCTCCCTCCTCCGGGAAACCTCCGCCGCCGAGATTCCCTCCCGGGTTTCAATCGCGGCACCGGGGGTGGGCCCGAGGCCGCGTCTCTGTGATCCAGCCCCGACCCGCCCTCGTCTGCGCCCCTCTTACCGTCTCGGTGCTTCTTCAGGTCCCCGGTTGTGGGGCTTCTGTGCAGCCAGATTTCAGGAGGCTCTGAGTGACGGTGGTTCTGTGTTTTGGTTGTGATTTTGATGTGGTTGTGGGAGGCGGCGGGTGCAGCTGTTACCTGCGCCGCCAGCTTGTTGTTCCTCTGGGTTTTAGCTTTAACTCTGTATTCTTGGGTGACTTTCTGAACTTACCTGGGCTTTTTCAGCTGTTGCTTCCCTTGTGTCATTTGGGGGATAAAATAGAACAAAAATGTAAAACGGACACATAAGGAAGTAGAGAGAACTTGAAAGAAAAGCAAAAACCATATGGTAGGTGTGGGGAATGGGGGAGAAGCAACAGTGATGGTATGTGCTGAGGGGGTGAGGTAGAAATAAAAATGACAAAGTTAGGCACATCACCATGGACGCGAAGACCATCAAGGAAAAAGGAGACAATAATAAATAGGATTCATATGACTTCCTCCCCAAAAGCTGGTTTACTTCCAGGTGGCACAGAATTCGGGACAGAACAAAGACTGAAGAACGCCCTTCGGCAGGACTCTGGGTCTAACTTTGACCTCACAGCTGAAGCTGGAAATGGCTGAGTGCGAGGAACTGAAGAGACGAGCCGCTGCGTGACTGTCATTTCATCATTACTTTATCACAATAACTACTTTTACAAAAGCTCACTTTAGATGCACAACCGGCTCCAAGGCAACACTTCATTCTAGCTGTAGGAGGCAGCAGACGTGCGGCGGGGAGCCCAGGGTTTAAAGCAGGGATGGAGTTAAGGGTCAGCACTGCCTGGGCAAGGGCACTGCAAGGAACCAGGATGGGGCTGAGGGGCACAAAGCAGACGGAGACACAACAGTTCGAACCTCACTGTAGGCGGTGTCCCCACTGCAGGGTCAGATTAGGGCTGGCACGTCACACAGGAAACCATCGCCCTGCTGGTGGGGGCAGGAAGGCAGGTGGAGAGCAGATGGCGCCTGGGCCGCTGCCTCCACTGGCCCAAGGACCCAGCACAGGTGAGGTGGATGAGGGGCTGAGAGCCACGTGGAGGTCAGAGGTCGCCCCATCTGGAAGACGCTCTGGGGGTCCCCGGAACAGGAGGGTGAAGAGCTGAACAGAGCAGCCAAGGAAGAGGATGGCCTTCTTTGGGCCCCAGGGGCTGACCAGCCCCTGGGGGACACAACTTGTGGTGAGGCAGAGGTCCAAGAAGGAGAGACTGGGGAGCAAAAAGTACACGGGAGAGTAGACGCTGGTGTTGAGCACAGACAGGAGCTAAGAAATCAAGACAACCAGCCATGAAGAGAATCCTTTTAAGCCCTGGATGTGCACAGAAGCCCCGAAGGAGGAGGCCCCTGGGGATCTCTGGCAGGCCAGGGCCTGCCCCTGCCTGACCTGGACGAACGAGCGCTGTCAGACCAGTGTGTTCTAAGGTGGTCAAACGTCCAGTGGGAGTGAGGAGACCACGAGTGTGCTGGAAAGCAGGCGTGCCACACGGGCATGTGGACACACAGGCCGTGTGTGACAGAGGCGGAAGCAACGTGAATTAACTGATCAGTGAGGGGAAAGTTCCACACCACCAAATGTGCCTTTTGGGGGATTAATTATTTTACGTTGGTTATTTGAAAGAATACTCAGAAAAAATTTTGAGCTTCACCCTAACAGCCTAAAAGGAATTCAGATAGCGCAGCTGTTCCAGTAATAGAGATATTCTCACAGACAACTACGGCTGAACGTGAACGAGTGCGTGAGGGGAGAGAGCCTCACAGACAACTGCGGTCGACCGTGGGAAAGGGAGGAAACTCGCGAGGCCCGTTGCTCAGAGTCCTCTCAGTGTCCCTTTGTAACAGGTGGCCCAGCAAACCTTTGTTCACCAAACATTTGCTTCTCTATCTCAAGTGGAATTGCAGTTTTGTCCTTTAAAGTCCCAAACCACAAACCTCCCATTTTCCTTAGCTCAAGACGGCGGATACGTCTTACCTGCCCACGTGCCCCCAGGTCTCACGCCAGTATGGCCGCCCCACCTGTACGTATGAAATTCGGACATGTTCTGGTAAAAAAGTTGGGTATTCCTGAATGGGTAAGAGGACAACTGGCAAACTAAATTGGGCGAGGAAAGGTGTAGAAGGTTTGTGAGAAGGACTCTTCAGAATAATTTTATGTGTGGCCACGCTGGATAAGATTGGAATAAGTTCAGTTAAGTGGATTTAAGTATCATATGTCAGGTTATGCAGAGGGAGTTTGGTTCTCTTTCTCTCTGGTAAAAGGACAAAGTTTTCTGGTATTACTGGCCTACTTCTGAAAGATGTTATGAAATGTATTTTGTCTGGAAAGCAAAGATCCTGTTTTACCAAAGTTCTCTGTGGTTTATATTGTCTTAATCGGGTCCTTGATTACTTAAGAAAACAATCTTTTCAATAATAAAATCGAAACCTTTGCGAACAATCATGTAACCTGCTGTATTTGTCCTTGAATTCTTTTATTGTCACTTTGATTAGATGGATAATTAAGGATTGTTTCATAATGATCTGCAATCTATTTTTAAATTTTTAAAATGATTTTAGAGAGAGGGAGGGAGGCACATAGAAAGAGAGAAGCATTGATGCGAGTGAGAAACATGGATGTGAGAGAGAAGCATCGATCGCTTGCCTCCCGCCCTCGCCCCGACTGGGGACCAAGCCTGCAACCCAGCGATGTGCCCTGACCGGGAATCGAACCCAAAAGCTTTTGGTGTGCAGGATGACGCTCTATCCAATCGAGCCACCAGGGCAGGGCATGGTCTGTGATCCTTTTAGTAGAATGTCCAAAGTTTTTGGTGTGTTTGACAAACTTTTCAAAACTCTAAATAAAATTTTTTCTTGACATGGCAAACTTCAAAATATTTCTCTCTCTTTATAAAAGAGAAATATTAAACTGATTAGGCTTATTTGCTACATTAAATTATGTAAAAAGCATGTTAAAATAAGTGATGATAAATTCTAGAGCATGTTGTACGGGTAAGTATTATTAATATGAATAATCCAAAATTGTATGAAGTTCCCAAATTTCTGATGTGTCCTGGTATAATGTTATCACAGGTCATTATGTTTATTTTGTTAAAATGTTGTGTGTTATAGAGAAAAGCCAACTTCTTTGTCAATTACATCGTAACCAGATCTTTAACCATGTCATTTTAAGATTTTTTAAACATTAATTTATTTTCCAGGGTGATGTCAGTGGCATGTAGTGGGAGCGGTTCCCAGGTCTCTCTCCTTGAAATTGCAAGTTGGATTCCACATTATAAGCGAGATCATGCGATGTTTGTCTTTCTCTGCCCGGCTTATTTCTCTTAGCACAATACTCTCCAGGTCCCTCCACACTGTCCCAGGGGGTACAGATCCTCCTTCTTTCCAGGTGCTAGTATCCATGGTGTGAATGTCCCAGGGCTTTTCACCCATCAGCTACTGATGGGCGCTCCGGCTGTTTCCAGATCTTAGCTCTGGTCAACTGCGCTGCTGTGAACACAGGGGATATGTGGAGTCTAAAGAACTTAATAAGCTGATGGAGAGATGATTCGATGACATGGAAGCATGGATCAGACTGACGAACGTCAGAGGGATGGAGGGGGAGAGAGTATCCAAAGGATTTGTATGCACATGTGCACAGCCCAAGGACACGGACAGTGGTGGGGAGAGGGGCTGGGGAGGGGGTGGCAGGGGTCACTGGGGAGAAAAAGGGACACCTGTAATATTTTGGGGGGAAAGAGATCGCAAGTTGGACAGCCACAGTTCAACAAAGGGTCCCTGACGACACCGACCCCGCCTAAGAGTCTCCGGGCGGCGCGCGAAGGCGCCACAGCCGCGCGCCCTCCGCAACCAGGGAGCCGTCGGGGGCACCCGCGCCGCCCCGGGAGCAGCGGGGCGGAACCAGCGTCCTGCCCAGGGGTCCGCCGGGCTGCGGCAGCGCCCGGGCCGGGCAGGTGGAGCGGCGGCGGCTGCAGCCTAGCAGGTTCCCAGGGGAAAGGCCCCCAAACGCCGGGCAGCCTCCCTGCAGCCCCCCCCCCCCAGCCCCAGCCCCCGGCCGGCGGGCGCCGCAGACGGGCCGCCTGCGTTATCGCGGGGCGGTCCTGAGGTCCTGGGGCCCTGGAACCCCGTCTCGCACCGCATGGCCCTAAGGGGGCGGCGTCCGAGACTAAGGTGACCCTGAGGCCCCAGCTGCGCGGGTCAGAGCCAACACCGAGGTGTGGCAACCGCTGGAGCGCAGAAGGAAGACTCTTCTCATCACCTCGAAACAGGGTGTCGCTCTTTAAAAGGCAGATGTCATTTCCATCAAGTTAACCTTACGTGCGGCGTCACCTTAGGCTCAGGTGCGACAGCGCAGTGGGCTCCGGCAGGAGTGTGCGCACAGTGCGCGCGCGGAGCCCGGCCCTCGGCCCGCACCACGGACTTAGGACGGTCTCGGGCTGTGCCCCCTGCGCCGCGCTCACATCCCCGCGACTGTCAGAGCCGCAGCTCCGAGCTGCTTAAATCCTCCCTGGTCACGGTTCTCACGCGCCCCGGGCCCTGCCCCCGAGCGTCCAGATGACCCGTATGGCGAGGTCGCCCTGTTTTCTTTGCTTACTGCGCCTCTTGGGTCCACAGGTGAGTGAAACCGCGTGGTGCGTATTTGTCGTCCTGTCTCACTTACTGTACTTGGCGTGACACCCTCTCGGTCCCTTCATGTTGGGACAAAGGGCAGGTGGTTGATTCCGAGGAGCCTTCGTGCTGTTCCCACGGCGGCGGCAGCGGGGGGGCCCCCTCCCCCCAACCCCCCCCCAGCCCGTGGTCACCCCGGGACGGGCCTCCGACGGGCGGGCGGCCACTCGCTGCTGTGACTCGCGGGTCCCTAAGGGTCGGTGGCGGTCGCCTCCCCTGGGCCTGCTGCCCCCGTCCGTCTCCCTGGCGGCGCGCGTGCCAGTCCCCTGCCCACCTCGGACGCCGTCCGCCGCTGCTGTGCGCGGGCGGCCTCGGGCCTCGGGCGCACCTTCCCTCCAGCGCGTCGGTCCAGGTCCTCGGCGGGGCCTCGGCCGCGCAGACGCTTCAGGCTGATGTGGCCCGTTTGTTTCTTTTTCCCCTTTACCCGAGGAGACATATCAGCAAAAAATATCACCAAGAGCGGCGTCAGAGTTTACTGCCTCCAGCTGCCGTTCCCGGTCCCAGGCCTCCCCCTGCGGACTTGAACCCACGTTGCCTGCCTCGGGCTGTGGGGTCGAGACCCGGCCAGGCCTCGCTGTTCGCGCGCACCTGCCGGCGCCCGGCACCACCTCCTGAAGCCCAGCCTCGGGCCGCGCGCTCCGCCGCGGAGCCACGACCGTGGGCGCAGGTTCCCTGCTGGGCCCCTGCCTGCGCCCTGGCCCCGGCTGCTCCGGGCGGCGCCGGGCGCTCCCCTCCCGGCCTTTGCCGTGCACTTTCATGTCAGGCGGCGCGATCCCTCCAGTTTCCCCCCGAGGGTTTCTTGGGGTATTTGCGGTCCTTCGTGGGTCCGTGTAAGTTGTGGGTTCTTTGTCCCAGCTCTGCGAGGAGTGCTGCTGGCGCCCTGACGGGCGCGCCGACCGGGCGCCTGGGCGGCCTCGGTGCCCGCCCGGCGGCGCCTTTCTGTGCGCGGTCCTCCCTCGGCGCCCCGGTGCTTTGCACGTGTAGGTCATTTGCTCCTGGTTAAATTTTTTCCTAGGTATTTTATTTTTTGATGCAGTTGCAAGTGGGATTGTTTTATCAGTTTCTCTTTCTGACTGTTCAAGATTGATTTATAAAAATATAACTGATTTCTGAATGTTAATTTTGTGCCCTGCAGCTTTATTGAATTCGCTCCCTGGTTCAAGTACTTTCTTGGTGGGCTCTTTAGGGTTCGCTCTCTATAGTCTCCTGTCATCTCAGTTAATGACAGTTTTACCTCTTCCTTTCCACTTTGGATGTCTTTTATTTCCTTTTCTTGTCTCAGTGCTGTGGATGGGACTTCCAGCACTGTGTTCAAGAAAAGTAGTGGGTGCAGCTTTCTTGTTTTGTTCCTGGCGTTAAGAAAAAAAGTTCCCCGCTTGTTGTGGTTGAGTCTGGTGTTAGCTGTGGGTTTGTCACACACGCTCTTGTTATGTTCAGGTATGTTCCCTCTGTCCCCACTGTGCTGAGAGTTTTTATCATAGATGGTGCTGAATTCTGTCAAGTCGTTGCTGTGCACCTGTGAAGAGGGCCATATGGCTTTTACCCTTTATTTTGTGTCTGTGATGCACCATGTTAGCTGATTTGCACATATTGAAGCGCCTTGCACCCCAGATAATCTCACTTGACCGTGGTGCGTGATCTTTTTAGTGACTGGTGAACTCGGTTTGCTAGTATTTTGTTGAGGATTTTTGCAACTACATTCACCAGGGATATTGGCCTGTAATTCTCTTTTTTGTCTTGTTTGGTATTAGGGTGATGCTGGTCCTGTAAGATGCGTTTGAGCACCCTCTCTCCTCTTCAATGTTTTAGAACTGTTTGAGAATGATAGGTATTAATTCTTTGAAATTTTGGTAAAATTCACCTGTGAAATTCAGGACTTTTGTTTGCTGGGATCCTTTGTATTAGTGATTTGATTCATTAGTAGATTCCCCCTAAGAATTGCTTTGTCTGTGTTTCACAGATTTTAGGTCACTGTGCTTTCATTTTTGTGTCAGTGTATCTTTTGGTTTCCTCCTTGATATTGTTAACCACTCATGGTTTAGTAGCATGCCACTGAGCCTCCACATGTTTGTGTATATTTCTGTTTTGTTTTTATAGTTGATTTCTAGCTTCATTCCATTGTGGTTGGAAGAGATGCTTGATATGATTCCCGTCTTCTTAAATTCATTGAGGCTTGTTTTGTGGCCAAATATGCGGTATACTCTGGAAGATGTTCCATGTGAACTTGAGAAGAGTGCACACTCTGCTGCTTTGGAGTAGAATATTCTAAGCATATCAGTTAAGTCCATCTGGCCTAATGTGTCACATAAGGCCACTATTTCCTTACTGATTTTCTGTCTGGATGACTTACCCACTGTTGTCAATGGAGTGTTAAATGCCCCATTGTTACTGTATCAGTGTCGTGTTTCCCTTATTCTCTGTCGGTATTTGCTATAGCTTTAGGTTCTCCCAGGCTGGGCGTAGGTATTTACGAGAGTTACAGCCTCTTGTTGTATTGACCCCTTTATCATTATGAAATGCCCTTTTTAGTCTCTGGCTTTAATGTCTATTTTTTTGAGATGAGTCCTGCTACTCAAGCTTTATTTTTATTTCCATTTGCATAAAATATCGTTTTTAAAAATCGATTTAATTCAGTCTGTGTGTATGTTTTTGATCTGTAGTGGGTCCCTGTAAGCAGCATATGTACCGGTCTTTTGTTTTTTTTTAATTCATTCGGCCAACCTATGTCCTTTGATTGGAACATTTATTCCATTTACATCTAAAGTAATTATTGCTAGGCAATGAATTATTGCCATTTTATTAATATTTTCTGATTTTTTTTGTTTTTTACTAGGATGTTTTTTTATTTTTATTTTTTAAAATTTATCTTTGTTGTTGAAAATACTACAGATGTCCCTTTTCCCCATTGACCCCCCACCGTGCCACACCCACTGTTTTTCGCCTCTTGTTCTCTTTCTTGTATGTTGATGACTTTCTCTGGTGCTATGTTTGGATCCGTCTCTGTTCATTTCCTGTGTATATTTACAGGGTTTTGGTTTGTGGTTACCATGTGTTCCGTATATACAAAGTGAAGTTTACAGCAGCCCATGTTACACTGATGGTCACTTCAGTTTGAACATATTTAAAATCACTACAATTTTTACTCCTTTCATGTTTATGTTTTGTAATTTTTAAAAAATGTTTTTAAATCCTCACCAGGGGGCCCCCTTTTTTATTATTGATTTCAGAGGGAGAGGAAGAGAGACAGAGAGAGAGAGAAACACTGACTGGTTGCCTCTGGCACCCGCCATGCTGGGGATCGAAGCTGCAGCTGGGCAGGTGCCCTGACCGGGTGTCGAGCCCACCACCTTTCGGTGTACGGATGGTGCTCCCACCCAATGAGCCACCCCACCAGGGCTGTCATTCTTTTAACTTCTTTTTTACCTACCTCTTAATTTATCGTTGTAATTACACATGATCTTATTTTTGCCTTTTATACTTTGCAATACCTTTAGAATTGGTTGACTCACTGTTTTACTATGTGCTTGCCTTTGTCAGTGAGATTTCTTTTCTTTTCTACATTTTCTTATTCATATTTTTTATCTTTTTTTTTTCTTTCTTAAAAAATGCCCTTTTAACATTTCTTTGTACTAACTGGCTTAGTGGTAATGATCTCATTTAGCCTTTTCTTGTCGGAGAAACTGCCCTCCGATTCTCAATGACAGCCTTGCTGGGCAGAGGGATCCTGTCCCCTCCGCCCCCTTTTTTTGCCTTTTATCACTTTCAATATTTTGTGCCTTTTCCTTCTTTCCTGCAAAGTTTCTTTGGGAAATCAGCTGACGGTCTTAGGGAGAGCTCCCTTCTACATAACCAACTGCTATTCTCTTGCTACTTTTAGGGTTCTCTCATCTTTAACTTTTGGGATTTAAGTTGTATTTACCTTGGTTTGGGCCTCTGCGGGTTCCTCTGTGCTTCTTGAACTTGTGTGTCTACTTCTTTTACCTGGTTAGAAAAGTTTTCTAAACCTATTTCTTCAAATAGGTTCTTTGTTTTCTAATCCTGACCCGAGGATAGGTTTCTCCTGGTTTTTAGAGCGAGGGGGAGAGAGATGCATCCGTCAGGTGCCCCCGCAGGTGCCCTGACGGGATCCGCCCCACAGCCTGTGGCGCATGGGAGGCACCTCTTCTCGGACACCTGTGATGTGAGTGTTGGTATACTCGGTGTGGTCTTAGAGGCCTCTTAAACTAGCTTCAACTTTCGGATTCTTTTATTTTGTGTGCTGACCCAATTGTTTTCTGTTACCTTGTCTTACAGATCATTGATTTGTTTTGTTTTGTTTTGTTTAAGAATAAAGAAGGTTGTATTCAGGTAGAGAAATAGAAAGAAACCAGGGCATGGGTACCACTGTGAAAGAAGTAAAAATACACGCCTGGGTAGGCACAGGCGAACTGGTGAGAGAGTTACACACGCGGTCAGTTAGTTCTTGGGACTTTAGTTTCCAAGGCGGGAAGGATTGTTTCCGACCTTTGTGGCACCTACTTCTGACTGCGCCTTCTGGTTGGGAGGGGGCCTTGTTGTTGTGACTTCCGTTACCACTGGGGGGGGTGCCCAGCAGTGGGGGGGCTCTGGTGAGAGGATGTTAACTCCTGCTTCCCCTCCTGCTTCCAACTTGCTGAGCTTTCTCCCTAATTTCTTTCTATCCTGCCTTATTCGCCCTCAGAGGCCTCCATCCCTGAGTTCTTTTGGGCCTGTTTTCAATAACTGCTTCCTCCAGGCAAGGGTCATGGTCCCTCCCTGTGTAAGGCATGGAAGCCTCCCCCTGTCTGATCTAAGGGGGACAAGTGAGTGGGAGTCAGCCTGGAGCGTCGGCTGGGTCCTCTGAGTCAGGGGCTGGCTGAAAGCCTTAAGCACCATCGTCTTGACGCGGAATTGTATCCAGTGGTCCTGGCAGTGGCTAAACGCTCTGATGGTTGGATTTACTGCACTCATGCGGGGCACTTACTCCACACCGAAGACAGTGATAGGAAATGGGACCAAAAGAGAGGAAAGTGAAGACCCCCTGGTTAGCTTTGCCATGAAAGTAAGTTACTGGACAGCTTCCCAGTAGGGAGCTGGCCTTGCCTCAGCACAGGTTGGGACCTTTTGCATGTCAGGTGACCTCCAGGTTCTTGACTTGCCCAGGAAACACTTCAGTAACATCTAATGTGTTCTTTAGTTCAGTTATTGTATTCTTCATTTCCGACCGGTTCCTTTTTATGTCATATCTTCTTTTTATGTTTTCTCTCTTTGCTGAAGTTCTCATTGAGTTTATACATTGTTACTCCAAGTTCACTGAGCATTTTTATAGCTAGTATTTGGAACTCTGTATCTGGAAGAATGCTTGTCTCCATTTCACTTAGTTGTGGTTTTTCTTCTGGAGTTTTGTCCTGTTCTTTCCTTTGAAACATGATTCTTTGTCTCCTTATTTCAGTTGACTGCTGGCACTGTTCCTATGTCTTAGGTAGATCTGCCATGTCTCCCAGTCTTGACAGAATGGCCTTATATAGAAGGTGTCCTGTGGGGCTCTGTGGCAAGTCTCCCTGGTCACCTGAGCTGGGTGCTTTATGGGTGTTCCTTGTGTGGGTTGTTTTTTCTCTTGTAGTTGAGCATCAGTTGTTGCTAGCACACCAGTGGATGGGGTTTAACTGGATGCTGACTTGCTGTGAGGACTTGCTGCAACTATAGTGGGTGAGCTGTGTGCAAGGAGCTCTCCCCATTGAGTGGGAATTGTTTAGTGGGCTTGTTTAGTGCCAACCAAGGCTGCTCTTTAGATGTGTCGGATATGAAGCTTGTTGGGCAGGGCTTTGTCGTGGTCTGAAAGTGGAAGCAGGTGTGTGTTGGTTCTGGAGCCTCTTGGGAGGTGCTTCAGTGCAGGTGAAGATTAGCTGCTACTTGTACAGGGGTTGGGGCCACTTAGTAGTAGCTACAAAGTGACTTGAAGTTCGTCGCCACTTGTGCTGGGCTTGGAGGCACTTGGGAGAGGCTACACTGTGTCCTGAGGCCAGTTGCCACTTGTGCTGGGCTCGGGACCCTTTGGTGGGATCATTGATGCAGGGTGAGACTATCAGTCAGTGGTGCCAGGCTTGCTGAAGTTGCATTACAGGCCAAGACTGGCCACCCCATTTGGGGCCTTCTGGTGGGAGTTTCCATGTACATTGAGACCCGCTGCCACTTGTGCTGAGCGTGGGGCTCCGTGGGAGAAGCTACAATGCATTCTGAGGCTGCCACTGCTCTGTGGGGCTTGTGGGCCTTTGAAAGAGCCTGAGGCATGAGGCAAGGGTGGTTGCTACTTGCGGGGGATTTTCAGACCTTTGAGAAAGTCTGCAGTGCAAGCCTACAGCAGCCCCCACTCATGTGGGTTTTCAGTCCTGGACTGAGTCTGCAGCATGAGGCAAAGCCAGCCACTGTTGTGGGGGACCCACTGGAAGAGGCTCGGCTGGGCGAGGCGGTGTGGTGGAGCCTCAGGGAATCACCAGGGCAGAGCGAGTGTTAACCAGGCGAGTAAAGAGCACAGATATCCGGCTGCCTGAGCCCGGACGGGAGGAGAGCTCAACAAATGGACGACAGCACCTGCCAGCACTCCCGTTTCCAGAGAGCGCGGCCCTGGTCCCTGCCCCTCCCGCCCCCACCCTGAGGTTAGTCAATTTAGTTTCTCCCTGTGTGTCCCTGGCACTTTGCAAGCTGCTGTCCCTGCACTAGAGCTTGGAGCGGGTGAGTTTGTGCACATGCCCTTCAAGAGCAGCATGTCCTGGTCTCCCTCAGCCCTTTGCATCTCTGAGACCCAATCCCCAGTGGTTTTCACAGACAGATGTTATAGAGATGCCTGCTCCGGGCAGAGGTGCCTGCTCCGGGCAGAGGCGCCTCTTCCTGGCTGCGGAGCTGGTGTTGGGCTGAGACTCCCTGGCTCCGCAGGTGGAAGCCCCACAGCCGAGATGCCCCACTTGTTAATCACCACACTGTGGGTGTGGGCGCTGCTCCTTCTGCATCTCCCACGTCTGTCGTGGCTTCTTCTTTATGTGCTAGTTACGAGAATTCTGTTCAGCTGGTCTTCATGTGGTTCTCAGTGACAGTTGCTCTATGACTTAGTTGTAATTTTGATGGGATTGTGGAAAGTGGCGATCTCAGAGTTTACCTACACCACCATCTGTCTGCGTATTTATAAGACCCGTTTAAAGCAATTTTTGTGTCTGTTGTGAAGTAGGAGTCATAGTTCACTTTTTGAACACATATCCAGTTATTTCAGGAACACTTGTTGAGAAGATCATAATTCCCTCCATTAAACTACCTTGGTGTCTCTGTATAAAAGCAATTGATCTTCTATGTGTGGCTTTGTTTCTAAACTTTCTCTTGAGTTCCGCTAATATCATTACTTGATAGACACTTGGACTCTCCACTTTTTGTCTATAGTGAATAATGTTGCCAGTGAAAAGTCAGTAATATTTTGTGAGGACCTATGATTTAATTTCTCTTGGGTATTATCTGAGAGTAGAATTGCTGGTAAATATATGTTTAACTTTAAAAAAAAATTGCTATTTTTTTCCAAAATGGCTTTACCAGTTTGACATATGTTTGTACCAGCTTTACATATCCTGTCGACATCTTATTTGTCAGTAGCTTTTTTTAATTATAGACATTCTAGTGGTGGGTTAGTAGTGCCGTCTTGTGTTTAATTTGCATGTTCCTAATAACCAGCGATATTCAGAGAGTGGAAGGGAGAAAGAGAGAGAGAAACATCAATGTGGGAGAGACACATCAATTGGTTGCCTCCCACACGCACCCTGACCTGTACCAGCCTTGCATCCGTGGAGTAAATCCCACTTGGTCATGGTGTATGATCTTTTCAATGTGTTGCTGAATCTGATTTGCTAATATTTTGTTGAGGTTTTTGCATTGATAATCATCAGGGGTATTAGCCTGTAAATTTCTTTCTTTGTAGTGTCTGTGTTTGGTTTTGGAATTAGGATAAAGTTGGCCTCGTAAAAAGAGCTTATAAATCTTCTCTCCTCGTAAATTTTATGGAATAGTTTGAGGAGGATAGGTGCTAGGTCATCTTTGAATGTTTGATTAAACTCACCTGTGAAGCCATTCGGTCCAGGGCTTTTGTTTGTGGGGAGTTTTTGGATTACTGGTACAATTTCATTAGTTGTCATTGGCCTATTTAGGTTTTCTGATTTCTCCTGATTGAGTTTTGGAAGATGTTTCTAGGAATTTGCCCATTCCCCCCATGTTGCCCAACTTTTTGGCATGTAGTTGTTCATAGTATTTTTTAAATAATCCTTTGTATTTCTGTGATGTCAGTAGTTACTTTGCCTCTCTCGATTCTGATTTATGTGGGTCCTCTCTGTCTGTTTCTTGAGGCGTCTGGTTAAAGGTACATCAGTCTTGTTTATCTTTTCAAAGAACCAGCTGTTGGTTCCATTGATCTTTTGTATTGTTCTTTTAGTCTGTATGCCATTTATTTCCACTCTGATTTTTATTATTTCCTTTCTTCTATGTGCTCTAGGCCTTCCTTGTTCTTCTCTAATTCTTTTAGTTCTAGGGTTAGATGGTTTATTACCGCTTTGTGTTTCTCGAGGTAGGCCTGTAACGCTATGAACTTCCCTCTCAGGACTGCTTTCACTGTGTCCCATTGCTTTTCAATTGTTGTGTGTTTATTTTATTTGTTTCCAGGAAGTTTTTGATTTCTTCCTTGATCTCAATGGTAACCTTTTCATTGTTTAATAACAAGCTATTTATTTGTTTACATGTGTTTGAGGTTTTTTTGGGGGGGGGGTTAAAAGTCCCCATTTAACTTTACACATGTCTGTCTTTTTTAAATGTATCTTTATTGATTTCAGAGAGAGGAAAGGAGAGGGAGAGAGAGAGATAGAAACATCAATGATGAGAAAGTCATCGATCGGCTGTCTCCTGCACACCCCCGACTGGGGATGGAGCCTGCAACCCGGGCGTGTGCCCTGACCAGGAATTGAACCCCGATTGCTTGGATCCCAGGTTGACGCTCAGCTGCTGAACCACGCCCTGCTGGGCTGTTTGAAGGTTTTTTTATTGTAGTTGATTTCTAGTTTCATGCCATTGTGATCCGAGGTGATGCTTGATATGATTGTAATGTTCTTGAATTTGTTAAGACTTATTTTGTGTCTTAACATGTCATCTATTTTTGGATGTCCCATGTGCACGTGAGAAGAATACATATTCTGCAGTTTTGGGATGAAATTTTCTGTATATATCAATTAAATCCTTCTGATCTGCTGTGTCATTTAAGGCCTCTGTTTCCTTTTTGATGTTTTGTATGGAAGATCTAGCCATTGACGTCAGTGGGTTGTTAAAATCCCCTACTATGACTGTATTGCTATCAATGTCTCCCTGAAAGTCCTCCAGAAACTTCTTCTAAATTTAGGTGCTCCTTTAGTGAGTGCATATATGTTTACAAGGGTTATATTTTCTTGTTGGATTGATCCATTTGGTATTATGTAGTGACCTTCTTTGTCTGTGTTATGGACTTTGTTTGGAAGTCTGTTTTGTCAGATATGAGTATGGGTACCCTAGCTTTCATTTTGTTTTCATTTGCGTGGAATAGTCTCCCATCCTTTCACTTTCAGTCTGTGTGAATCTTGTTCTGCGGTGGGGCTCTCGTAGACAGCATATATATATATCTTTTCAGCTACCCTATGTCTTTTGAGTGGATTGTTTAATCCATTTACATTTAAGGTTATTATTGATTGGTACTTATTTATTGCCATTTTCCCTTTATACCTATGTTCCTCTCTCTCTTGCTTTCTTCTTTTTCTTAAAATGTCTATTTAAAAAATTTTTTTTTCTTTTTTCTTTTCTTTTTTCTTTTGGTCTGGGAAGCTGTTTACTTTGCCTTCAGTTTTGAATGACACCATAGCTGGCTAAAGTAGTCTTGGATTCAGGTCCTTGCTTTTCATGACTTTGAATACTTCATGGAATCCCTCTGGCCTGAAGTGTTTGTGATGAGAAATCAGCTAATGGTCTAATGGGAACCCCCTGGTAGGTAACTTTTTGTCTCTCTTGCTGCTTGTAAGATTCTTTCTTTGTCTTTCTTTGTTATTTTAGTTATGATGTGTCTTCATGTGGGTCTCTTTGGGTTCAACATGGTTGGGACTCTCTGTACTTCCTGAACTGCTGTCACATTTTCCTTCACCAGGTTAGGGAATAGTTCCGTCATTATTTACTTAAACAGGTTCTCTATTCCTTGCTCAATTTCTTCTCTGTCTAGGACCCCTATCATGTGGATGTTGTTATGTTTCATGTTGTCCCAAAGTTCCCTTAAACTATCCTCCTGCTTTTTAATTCTTTTTCTTTCTGCTGCTCTGATTGGGTGTTGTTTTCTTCCTGTCTCCCAAATCACTGACTCGATCCTCTGCTTCATGCAATCTACCTCCAGTTCCTTCCAGTGTATTCTTGCTGTCAGATGTGGTATACTTCATATGCAGCTGGTTCTTGCTTATGGTTCCTATTCCATTTCTCATGCTTTTGCAGTTGCCACTAAGTTCTTTGTACTTCTCACGAAGTTCCTTGAGCATCCTTAGAACCATAACTTTGAACTCTATATCGGATAAATTGCTTGCCTACGTTTCATTTAGGTCTCTTTCTGGACATTCTTCCTTTTCATTAATTTGGGGGTTGTTTCTTTGTCTCCCCATTTTAGCTGTCTCTTTGTGTTTGTTTCCATGCATTAGGTAGAACTGCCATGCCTCCCAGTCTTAGTGGGTGGCCTGATGTAGTGAGTGTCCTGTGGGACCCAGGGGCATTGTCTCCTAACTCTTCTAAGCTGGGTGCTCTAGGAATGTTCCTTGTGTGGGTTATGTGGGCCCTCCTTTGTAACTTAGTCTTGATTGCAGTTGTCCCACTTATGGGTGATCTCAACCCTTGGGCTGGCTGACTATGAGGCTCAATCCCGACCATGTCTTGACAACTGTTATACTCATGCTGAGAAAACAGCAAGACAGAGAAAGACCAAACTGAAAACAACATAAAAAGATCATACCAAACAACAACCAAAACAACACCAGAAGAATTAAAAAGAAAACAAAACACTAGGAGACAAGGCACCAAAAGAATTAGAGAAAAAAACTAAAACCCGAAAAAAGTGAATATTAAAGAAAAGTAGGAAGAGAAAAGAATAAGAATAAAAAAGGAAAACAATAAATAAAATAGTAATAATTTGAAAAAGTAATAATAATGAATAGAATAGGATAGGAAATAAAACTTAAAAATATATGTACAGAAAAGTAGAATAAAAGGAAAGAGTGAAATAAGAGAAATGAAAAACAGAAGAAAGAAAGGAGCTGAAAAATACAAAAGAAAAATAAAGAAATTTAAAAACATAAAGACAAGCGGCGTTTGCCTCTGCAGCTCTGCGCCGCTGCGACACCCTGGGCGCCTGCCGTTGGTGGAGTCGCTGGATTTGCTTTAATGTCCAAAGCCGGACACTTGCCGTGGGGATCCCGGCCCCTGGGCGGTGCTCTGGTGCGGCCGCGTCGGTGACCGCCCCGCCCCGCCCCGCCGTCGCCACCCGCCTGGAGCGGCCGGCGGAGCGCTGACGGCCCAGAGGGCGAGGCCGCCGCGGCCCAGCCGGGCCCAGGCCCGCACCGCGCCCTGCTCTGCGCCGCTCTCCCTGCCCACGGAGCTGCGCGGGAGGCCCGCGGCCGCGGGAGGGGTTTAAACGGACTCGTGCTGGGGGTGCTGCCAGCAGCCCGCAGGAGGTGGGGCGCGCACTTCTGTCCTCCCAGGGCTGCCGTGGCTGAGCTCGCCTGGGAGCTGGGATGGACCTGCGTCCCCGCAAGGCAGCCGAAGGGCCCGGCACACGCCCGCCTGTCTCCAGGCAGAAGCCCACCCCGGGACACAGGTGCGATGCCTCAGCTTTGCCCGGCTCCCTGGCACCCCCTCACGGCCACGCCAAGTAGGAGGGGCTTAGAAACAGCCCTGCTGAGCGCTCCAGTCTTTCCGCGGCTGCCCCCGCTGGGCAGGCCCTCTCCCCAGGCGCCCAGCGAGCCAAGTGCCCGGATCCCCGTGCCCTTCAGATGGCGCAGGACGGGCGCAGGTTTCCAGCCCAGCGCCGCCCCCTTTGCCTCCAGTCGCAGCAGGATGGCGCTGACCCAGCTGGTCCCCAGGGGCCGGGCGCCGGGCCCTCTTTCCCAGCCGCCTCCCAGCCCGCCCGAGCCCCTGCCCGAGGTTCCCGCAGAGCGCAGCGGCCCCTCTAGTTCCCGCGGGTCGTGCTGCCCGGAGTCCCGGCAGCCGAGCTCCGCCGAGCGCCCGGCGGCACACGGGCCCCGCCTCGCAGGGTGGCGCTGGCAGAGACCTCGCTCCTCCGCCGGGAAGGCAGCCGAGGCTCCCGGGCGGGTCCCCGAGGGCTCCCGTGCCCCGCGGGCTCCCCTTCCCTTCTGCGCTGCTCGGGATTGGGGGTCCCCGCCCGGGGCTGGCCCCGTGGCCCCGGGGGCGCAGCTCTGCTGCCCCCTCCGCCCGGCCCCCGCCGAGCACGTGCGCGCTGGTCCCGCTCCGCTGGCGCCTCCGGGACGCGAGGCCCTGGTTGGAGTGTGATGCCGCGTCCTGGGGGACCCCCCTTCCTTTATGGATGCCGCGTCCTGGGGGACCCCCCTTCCTTTATGGATGCCGCGTCCCGGAGGGGCTCCCTCCCTTTATGGGTGCCGCGTCCCGGGGGGGCTCCCTTCCTTTATGGGTGCCGCGTCCCGGGGGGGCTCCCTTCCTTTATGGGTGCCGCGTCCCGGGGGGGCTCCCTCCCTTTATGGGTGCCGCGTCCCGGGGGACTCCCTTCCTTTATGGGTGCCGCGTCCCGGGGGGCTCCCTCCCTTTATGGGTGCCGCGTCCCGGGGGGGCTCCCTTCCTTTATGGGTGCCGCGTCCCGGGGGGGCTCCCTTCCTTTATGGGTGCCGCGTCCCGGGGGGGCTCCCTTCCTTTATGGGTGCCGCGTCCCGGGGGGGCTCCCTTCCTTTATGGGTGCCGCGTCCTGGGGGACCCCCCTTCCTTTATGGATGCCGCGTCCCGGGGGGGCTCCCTTCCTTTATGGATGCCGCGTCCTGGGGGACCCCCCTCCCTTTATGGATACCGCGTCCTGGGGGACCCCCCTTCCTTTATGGGTGCCGCGTCCTGGGGGGGCTCCCTTCCTTTATGGGTGCCGCGTCCCGGGGGGGCTCCCTTCCTTTATGGATGCCGCGTCCTGGGGGTCCTCCCTTCCTTTATGGATGCCGCGTCCTGGGGGTCCTCCCTTCCTTTATGGATGCCGCGTCCCGGAGGGGCTCCCTCCCTTTATGGGTGCCGCGTCCCGGGGGACTCCCTTCCTTTATGGGTGCCGCGTCCCGGGGGGCTCCCTCCCTTTATGGGTGCCGCGTCCCGGGGGGGCTCCCTTCCTTTATGGGTGCCGCGTTGTGAAGAACCGGGGCTGGGAATTGGAAGCCCTACTTCCCCATTCTTTCTCTCAGGCGTCGTCCTTTCGGCCCCGTCTGGAAGGTCCGCGCTGCGCCCGAGTCCCGGAGGCTTCGCGGGGAGTCTCCCGGTGGGAGCGGACCCGGAGCCGAGGCCCGTCGGGCGCGGGGCGCGGCGCAGGCAGAGCCCCAGGCGCGCGCCGGGGTTTTGCGTATCGATTCCCAGTTGGCCCGATAACTTTTTAAAGACTATAATTTCCTCGCCAAATTGCCCTGCTATTTTTGTTGTGAATAAATGACTAACAATGTAGCGTTTATTTCTGGGGTTTCTGTCACGTTCTATTAACCCGCATGTCTGTCCCTGTGTCCGCGCCACTCGATTCATTCCTCAAGCTTTGCAGCACGCTGTGCAGTCAGAGTTTTAATTTCCTCCACTTTGTTCTTTTACAAAGTTGTTTGGCTAGTCCCAGTTCTTTGTATTTCCATATAATTTAAAAAATCAACTTGTCAATTTCTAAAAACAGTCCTGTGCTATTTTGGTAGGTATATCTATAGAGCGGATGAGGGGAATTTCCATTTTAATAATGTTAACATTTTCAATGCATGAACATGAACTAACTCCACATTCATTTAGGTCTTTGATTTCCCTCAGCAGTGTTTCGTAGTTTTCAGTGTACAGGTCCAGCCCTTTTTGCTACATTTATTATTGTTCTTATTTATGCTGTTGTGAATTGTTTTCTTAATTTTATTTTTGGATTCCTCATTGCAAGCATATGGAAAGATGATTGTTTTTAAAGTATTGATCTTGTATCCTGTGACCTTGCTAATTTGTTGATTAGTTCTAGTAGGTTTTTGGTTTCATTCTTTTTTTAATTAAAAATGTTTCTTTTATTTATTGAATTTATTGAGGTGGCATTGGTTAATAAAGTTATATAGGTTTCACGGGTACAGTTCTGTAATGCATCATCTGTATGTTGTATTGTGTGCTCACCCCAAGTCAAGTTTCTTTCCATCACCATTTATCTCCCTCTCCCCCGCAGCCCTTTTCCCGCTGGTAATCACCGTGGACATGTTTTCTGCCTGTGAGGTGTGTGTTTTTCTAATCTCTTTCGGTTAATTCTTTGGCTTTCACTTATTTGGGATCATGTCACTTGTAAACACAGTTTTTCTTCTTTTCTAATCTATAATACCATTAGTTTATTTTTCTTGCCTTATTGCATTGCCTAGAAACTCTAGTAGTATGTTGAATAGAAGTAGGAAGTAAGAATATCCTTACCTTTTTCCAGTCTTAGGGAAAAGCTTTCAGATGTTCATAACTAAGTATCATGTTAGCTTCCGGTTTTGGTAGTTATACTACATCAGGTGAGGAAGTTCCCGTCTATTCCTCGTTTGTACCATGTGTGGGTGTTGAGCTTTCCCAAGTGCTTTCTCTATGTATATCGAAATGATCCATGTTTTTTGGCCTTTATCCTATTAATATGGTATATCCTATTAATTGGTTGTTAGATGTTAAATCAACTTTATATTCCTGGGATAAATCCCATTTGGTCACCGCATATAATCCTCTTATAGGTTAAAAGACAAGGTCTGTGAACATTATCTTAAGTTATTTTGCATCTGTGTTCACCAGGAATAATTTTTCCTGTAGTTTTCTAATGTTTTTATCTGGTGTTAGCACCAGGGTAATACTGGAATCTTAAAATGAATTTAGAAATGTTACCTCCTCAACTATTTTTTGAGAGTTTATATAGAATTCATATTATTTTTTCCTTACATATTTGATAGAATTCACGAGTGAAGCTCTCTGAGCCTGGACTGTGTGGGTGTGAATACCTTGTTATTAATTTCATTTCTTTACTTGTTATAGACCTAATCAGATTTTCTGTTTTTTTCTTGAGTCAATTTTGATATTTTCTGCTTCATAGGAACTTTAAAACTTCATCTACGTTGTCTAATTTGTACCTAATATTCCGTAACAATCTTTATTTCTGTAGTTTTGTAGAGATATACCCACTTTCATTCCTCATGTTAATTTTCTTCTCTTTTTGTTGATCTGTGTAAAGTTTTTTCTATTGATGTTTTAAAGAACCAACTTTTTATTTTAATGATTTACTCTATTGTGTTCTTTTCCCTATCAATTTTATTGATTTCTTCTCCGATGCTCCCTGTTTGAGTTGGGTTAAGTTTGCCCTCCTTTTTTTAGATTTTTAAGCTAAAAGCTTAGATAATTGCTTTGAGGCTTTTCTTTAAAGCTATGAACTTTCCCCTAAGTACTGTTAGCTGCAGCCCATAAACTTTGATATGTTTTATTTTCATTTTAATTCAATGTGAATTATGTGCCTACTTCTCTGTGGTTTTCTTCTTTGACCCTTGGGCTATTTAAAATTGTATTGTACAACTTCTAAATGTTAACAAATTTCCCACAATTTTTAAATTATTGGTTTCTATTTTAATTTCGTTTTGGTCGGAGAACATACTTTGAGTTATTTCAATTTTTAAAAATTTATTGAAACTTGTTTTATTACCTAGCTATACTGATGAATATGCCGTTCACACTTGAGAACTGTGAGTATTCTGCAGTGTTTATGTGGACCGTTGCATAACAGTTGGTGAGGTTGAGGTTTGGTGGTGATGTCCAAGTTTTTTATATCTTTACTTATTTTTGTCTACTTCTAAAAATTATTGAGCATAGGATAGCGAATACTTTTGAATTGTATATTTCTTCTTCAATTTTATTAGCTTTTGCTTTATGTATTTTTGGCTCTGTTGTTATGTCTATATAATATACCTTAGTAATTTTATCTTTGTGTGTTAGGCCTTTATCATTATGAAGTATTTTATCTTTAGGAATTTCAGTCTAAAGTCTACTTTATCTGATATTGTTATTGATACTCCAGCTCTCTTTCATTACTGTTCCCAGAGAATGTCTTTCCACTTACTTTCAACCCACCTGTGTCTTTGAATCTAAAGTGTTTCTCATGTAGACGCATTTTATTGGATGCTGTGTTTTTATTCAATCTGACATCAACACCTTTGGATTGGAATGCCTGGTAACCCACAGTACGCATAAATTTTTATACATTTTTACATCTGCCGTAATGCTATTTTATTCTGTCACATCTTTTTCATTTCTATGTTCCTCCTTTGCCGGGGTCCAGCCCCAGCGGTCCAGGGGTCCCCAAAGGTGTGGACGGCGTCAGCCAAGAATGAAGGACACGGAGACAGCGTTCAGAGCGTCAGGACAATCAGCTTCTCCCTTTAGTGCCTTGTTACAACTCTCTCTATACTACTTGATTTTATTGCTGGTTAAACAACATGACATCACGCTTTGCTCTGGTTTCTGTCTTAACCCTTCACAGTTAATGTTTATACCTTCTATCTGACCTTTGCTAAAGAATTTATTTCTGTTTAACCGTGTTGATTCTAGACTTACCTATTATTCATATTTCTATAGGCTATTCTACAGGTTAATCTCTAGTTTGTTATTTCTATTCTGAAGTTACTAATTTATTGCTCTACCATATGGCTAGAAGGAAAATAACTACGGTCTGTCGCCTATTCGCAGTCTCCCCTGACACCCCCTGCAGCAGTCCGTGGGGTAAGGGACCTGCCTGCCTGATGACAGCGGCACTTTCTGAGTTGTCTGCGCAAAGCCTTTTCACCTTCTCCCCTCACAGGCCCACGGGTCCTGCTCCCCCTGGTCTGTCTAAGCAGCTCGGGATGTCTGTGCCTGTGTATGTCGCCTTTGTAATGAACTCTGCAGTGCCCGTTCTCACTGTAATGTCCTGTGTATGGGAAGGGTTCAGGTGTAGGTTGAAATAATCCCCTTCCTTGTGGGGATTCCCATTAATATAAACATCCCCCAGTAGTACATTCCTTGGTGGGAGCTCACTGTGGCCTCCTGTGGACGGCCCTGTGCTGCCGAGTCAGCGGGGGCCCCAACCCAGGCCTCTTCCCTGGGGGGAAGGCCCCCGGGTAGTGGGCCCAACAAGTCCTGACTCTTCTGCTGACAGTCAGGGTCTGAATTCCTGTAAGCGGCACATGATATTTTTGCAATGCTCGGGGCTTTTACTGAATCATTGTCTTTTCCAGTCCCATCCAGTCCCCCTGCTAGGGAAAAGTTTCCAGCTAGAGCAATGCCCTTTCCTGGTGCAGTGACTCGGGTAAGGACACAGTGTCAGGATGGGGAACAAGCATGGAAGAGGGACATGCCAACACCCAGTCCCGTGGACCACTGGCTGTGCAGATGTCTCCTCCTCGAAGGACTGTGTCAAGCAGCAAGGACGGAACAGCTTCCGGCACTCCTTCTTTTGCAGAAAGAGATGTTTTCTGTTATACTGCTGAATTATTTGTAGGTTTTTTACTATATTTTAAAGTTTTTGTTCTTAGTGGTTGCTCTCATGATTATAACATGCATCTTACTGTATTGCAGTCTGCTTCAGGGTAATACTGACAATTCTACCATACTGACATGTACCATCTCTGGTGCTAGACCGCTCCATTTCTCAAGTGCCTTTGTGTTAGTCATGACAGATATATACATACATGTGTATGTTATAAATCCAACAGTACAGTTATTGCTATATAAAATTTTATTGTTTTAATGAAATTTTTAAAAATACATGAGGCAAGTCATACTGTAGCGGAAAAGACTCAGGCCGTACGCCGGAGGAGGCGAAGGGAGACCTTTATTCACGCATGCGGGCCCAGAGGAGGCATCTCCAAATTCTGGGCCCGAACAAAGGGCTTGGGTCAGCTTTATAGGGTCGGAGGTCGGGCCTGCTTGTGGCACGAAAATAGTGGGCGGGGTTACGGAGGTCAGATGAGGTCACATGTACATTCAGGCGGGGAATCTGAGACCTGAAATGGGGAATCTCCCTAAAATGGCTGCGGGTCCCGCCTCATTTCCCCCTCTGATGCCATTGTTGCTGCAGCAGTTATTGCATCATGATCCACGTCCCTCTCCTCCGGGTCTTCAGTTTCCCGGAGTCCACGACAATGGACCTGCTGAAGGGCTAGAATCTTGGCGGTGGCCCTTCTGGTAACTGGTTTCTAGGGTCCGGATGGCCGTCCTAATTACATAGGCCCGACAGATATTCCTATTAGGATGATAAGAACGAGCCCGGTTAACGGAACGAGCCACCGGACCCAGGCCTGAGTGTCTAGGCCCCAATTCCAGTTCCTAGCCTCCTCTCTGCCTCTCTGTGTGCTTCCTTTTAATTCCTCATGATTCATGTTACTTAATGGCCATATTAGGTCCCAACATGCCTGCCGCCCGGGTGGTCCATATCCTCGGCACTTCTGAGCCTGGCAGCCCCTAGTTCCCTGCATAACCCCTGTCCAGTGGACCTTATTATTCCAGGTACACTGCGCCTTGTTTGGTTTTGCAGAGTCTGGTGGCATGTCAGTGCTATAGGAAAGGGGCTTCCCTCAACTACATACGATACTACAGCCGAGAGTCTTATTCTCTCTCTCGGGGTGCTGCACTGGGACCGGGGAACTGTGATAACGGCAGGGGCACTTACAGGAAGCAAACTATATCTCCACACAAACAAGCAAAACTGAGGTATAGTCCCCCAAGGGCTACCCGCCCCCACAGGTTCCAGTCCTGAGGTGCCGTCGCCGCCAGTCCTACTCCGAAGATTGTGGCGAGGAGCCCGGCAGCTGCGAGGTGCCATGCTGGACAACGATCCGTTCGTGGGTCGGTCCTTTCCTTAGCTTCAAGGAGGGTAGCCGCGGCTGGGGCCGGTCCTCAGGTTCTCCGTTGACCTCAGGATCGGCTGCCCTCTTGACTCGGCTGTGATGGACCCAGGGCGCTGCTCCTGCAATCTTAAGGGCAGTAGGGGTTGTTAATATGACTAAGTGGGGTCCGGTCCAAGCCGGCTGGAGTGGCTCCTTCCTCCAGTCCTTAACCCGCATGTAATCTTCTGGCCTAAAAGGGTGCGCTGGCCCCCCTCTAGGGATTGGGTCTGGGCCTAGTCCGGCCTTGTGTACCTGTTCTAGTGTCTTCCCCAGTTTCTGGAGATACCTAGTCTGATTGGCTTCCCCGATTACTCATAGTTCTCCCCTCGGGATGGGCGATATTGCTGGTGGTCGCCCGTACACGAGCTTGAAGGGTGTGTAACCTGTGGAGTTAGGACTGTTTCGAACCCTGAACAAAGCTAAGGGGAGTAAATCAGGCCATGGCAGGTTAGTCTCTTGATGGAATTCTGCTAGTGTCTCCTTCAGAGTTCGATTCACCCGCTCCACCTTCCCTGAGCTATGAGGTCTGTACACCGGGTGTAACCTCCAGGTTATTCTTAGTTGCCTTGCTAGCTCCTGGATGACTCTGGCAACAAAGGCTGGCCCATTATCACTGCTGATGGAGGTCGGCAGTCCAAAGCGGGGAATTATTTCTCTTAAGAGGGCTTTTACTACCTCTCGGCTTTCCTCAGTCTGGGTGGGGAAAGCCTCTACCCACCCCGAAAAGGTGCAGACAAGGACTAACAGGTACTTGTTTCCGTGAAGTCAGCCTGCAAGTCCTCAAAGGGCTGCTGTCCCGTGTTGAATGCCGATGGTCCTTTGTGGGCGTGGAGCAGCGTGGTTCCGCGCGCAGGTTGTACGCCGGGCCACAGTTGTAGCGCCCATGCTGGCCAGGTTGGGGAAGTAGTGATATTTCTTTAGCAAGGCCTCCAGGGACGTTTTCCCTACATGAGTCAGGGTGTGGCATTGCCTCCCTAGATTGCTCGCCTGGGTCTGGGGCACACGCAGCCGCCCATCTGGCAGTTCCCAGATGCCAGTCGTAGCCTGAGTACACCCCGTCTGGATCCCCCACAGTTCTGCCCTCCGCGCCGACCACCCAGCTGGTAGGGGGTTTGCCTCTAGTGTTTCTTTCTAGTTTCTCATAGAGGAGGTACTCCTCTCCCCTGGGAATGAGGACTGCCATCACAGACGGTGCCCCGACCTGTAAGTGGGCTTCCCCCGATGGCTGAAAGGAGATCTGGGCCCCTAGTTTGGCCAGCAGGTCCCATCCCAGGAGTGGGACTGGGCACTCTGGGAGGTATAGGAATTCATGTCTTACTTGATGGCCCCCTAATTCTACTGTTCGGGCTTGGCAGAACCTCTCCCGGCCACTCGATAGTCTGGTTGCCCCTACAGTGGAGATCTCACGCCCCGACAGGGGGGCTATGGCAGTGCTTACCACGGAGTGCTCAGCTCCTGTGTCTACCATGAAAGGGAGAGTTTGGCCCCCCACAGTTAACTTGACCATGGACTCGTGGGGGCCAAGATTCAGGGATCCCCGTCTGTCCTAGTCCGAGTCCATGCCCGCCAGGCTGAGGACAGTTGGGGCGGAAGTCAGGCTGAGGAGCGCCCCGGATCTGCCTCTTCCTGTTGGGCACGCCCTTTTCCAGTGGCCCCTGGGGGTCAAATGGCGTATAAATTTGGTGTGCCTCACACAGTCGCTCGTAGAAATCTCCCGGGCATTCATCTGGTCGTTGCGTCACATTGGCGACTTTAGACATACTGGTGGGCCTTCTGGCTCCTGCTCGGACGCCACCCTGCCCTCTTCGGGGTGGTGGTCCCATTCTGGCCGGACTTCAGGCGCAGCCGTTCTGGCCCACTGCGCCGGGTCTAGTGTCCCCACTGGCTCCGTGGTTTCCAGGTGTTGGAGGGCCCCCTGGAGTATGCGCCGGCGCTCCTCTGTATTGAATAGGGTGAGGAGTAGCTGCCGGCAGTCACACCACGTGGGCCGGTGAGTTTGCATAATCGACTCCATAAGGCTGATTAAGGCCCGTGGTTTTTCAGAGTACGAGGGAGTGTGATGCTTCCAGTTGAGGAGATCTGGGGTAGTGAAAGGCTGGTAGCAGACTATCGTACGCCCTGGTAGCTCAGTCCCATCGGGCCCGACTTGCGGGGGCCCTTGGGTCTCCCTTAAGGGTAGCTGTAGGGCCAGCTTGGGACGGCGCCTGGGTGCCGTTGGTGAGGCTGGGGCTGCTTCCGCCTGACACTGTGGTGAAACTGACGGTGGGGGGGTTTCTAGCTCCCGGGCTTTTGGTTCTGGGGCTCTTGGCTCTGGGGTGTAAGGCGGGGACGTGCTAAATGGTGGCTCTTCCTCTGGGTCACTCCTGTAGATTGGCGGGTGCCGGCCTTCCCTAGGGCGGGCTACTAGTATCCGGGAAGCCTTCTTCTTGGCCCCGGCGACCCCGACGGTTCCGGGCGTCTGTTTCTGGCCCTGGCGAAGCCAACTCGGCAGCTCCCGGGCTAGTTCCTGCCACCTGTCTGTGTATGTGTACTGGTCGGGATGTCCTGGCTTCCCTGTCACTACTAGGTATACTGCCTGGATGATCCTCAGATTAAGAGTTCCCTCAGGGGGCCAGCCTACCCCGAATGACGGCCACTCTACAGAACAGAAAGTGTTGAGCTGATCCGGGGTCATCGAGGGGTCCTGTCCCCTGAACCGGTCAAAGTTCCTAAGCAAACAACCTAATACTGCCGACGAGGGGCCCCCCAGAGCCCTTCCTCCCACGTCGGCGCAGACAAACAAGGGAGGGGGATTCAGGTCGCCCGCGTGGCCGCTCCCCTCGCGGGGACTTAGGTGCCTCTTAGCTTGGCAGGTCAGTATAAACCCCTGACCCGGATCAGACTCCCAGGGAGGGACGGGGTCCCCCAGAGTCTGACGCCGCCCTGAGCCGTATGAGGTCACCACGGAACCGCAGGTTGGGGCCCACTCAGACTCCGTGGGCGAGCGCCCGTGGAGCCACACAGACATTCACTCACTCACACTCACGCTCCAGTCAACTGAGTCTAGACATCCCCGCCCGATAGGATGTCCCTGCCTGTGGCCAAAGGGCCAAGAGAGGTGACCAGTCTCTCCTTCCACCCGGAGGGTGGGCCTGGTCCCCGGGGCACTCACCGGTTCCGAAGAGATCTCGTCCCATGTCCAGATCCGTTTGTCCTCCCCCGGCAGCCCGGGTGGGTGGACTCCACGGGTGGCCGTCCGCGGGGCTCCGGACGGGCCGGGACCCAAAAAGACCGGGGCGCGCTTCCCTCCCGCCTCTGAGCTCCGCAGACCCCCCGCGGGTCCCTCACCGGTGGCAAAGCGCCTGCACGCGTGAGTCTTTCCCGGTCAGGGAACGAAAAAGTAGCGGAAAAGACTCAGGCTGTACCCCGGAGGAGGCAAAAGGAGACCTTTATTCACGCATGCGGGCCCAGAGGAGGCATCTCCAAATTCTGGGCCCGAACAAAGGGCTTGGGTCAGCTTTATAGGGTCGGAGGTCGGGCCTGCTTGTGGCGCGAAAATAGTGGGCGGGGTTCCAGAGGTCAGATAAGGTCACATGTACATTCAGGCAGGTCATCTGAGACCTGAGATGGGGAGTCTTCCTAAAATGGCTGCGGGTCCTGCCTCAATACTTATACCACCTGTTATGTTTACTTACATGTTAACCATCCTAGGGCTTTTCGTTACTCGTATCGAATTGAATTACCACAGGCTGCCATTCTGTCTCATCATTACTGCTTCTTATAACACATCCCTGCTAATAATAAATTTTTCAGTCTTTGTTTGATAAAGTCTTTGTTTCAATTTCACCTTTGAAGAAGTTCTGTTTTATTAGATACAGAATACTCGGTTGACAGTTTTCTTCTTTCAGCACTTTGAATATGTTATTTTATTGTGAAGTTAGTTATTAATCAAAACGCTGTTCCCTTATACATGCATTTGTTTCTTCCTGCTGTCAAGAGTTTTCCTTTGTCTGTGGCTACCAACAGTTTGGTAAGAATATCTCTAGATGTTGATTTATTTGTATTTTTCCTAGTTGGGACTTATTAAGCTACTTGGATCTATACATTAAAACTGCCATCAGATTTCAGAAGGTTTTGGCCACTATTTTTTCATATATTTTCCTGCCCCTTTCTCTTCCCCTTGTCCTTTTGAACTCTGTGCTGATGGTTTGATACTATTACACTTGTCTCCTTGGCCTCCAGCTCTCTTTCCTCTTTAGATTGAGTATTTTTATTTGTCTACCTTCAAGTTCATGGATTCTTTCTATGGCCATGCCAAATCTGTTGTTGAGCCTATATAATTAATGTTTTGTTTCAGTCCCTGCAGTTTCCAGCCCTAGATTTTCCATGTGGTTGTTTTCATAATTTAAATTTCTTTATTGATATTCCTATTTGTTGTCATTGTTATTATATTTTCCTATGTCTTTTAAAATAATTTTAAATTCCTTTTACATTTGTAATAGATGCTTTGAAATATTTGTTTGCTAAATTCAACATCAGTCCCACCTATAGTCTGTTTCCATGAAATGCATTTGTTTTTTCATACTGGATTATACTGTCCTCTTCCTTTGCATGCCTCATAGTATTTTCATAATGTACTGTAACAACTTTGGGTTCTTATTGTCTTTTCCTAAGAATCTGTCAGGAACCAGCCTGAAAGACGAACAAACCTGAGTTCGAGCGGTGGGAATGAAAGAGACAAACATGGGAATGAAAGAGACAAACACAGTTACGGGATCAGGAGGGCTGCCCTCCGATGAGGTGCACCCCAAATGGCTTCAACGCCTTTATTATAGAGTGAGTAACAAACAACTGGTAATGAGGTGAGGGTGATGCAGAGTAGTTCCCTCAAGGCCGCATGAACACACTCTCAGAGTAAACACCTGCCTCCTGCATGAGCCCAGACCTTGGTAATTATCCTTATCTCGGCTTCTAATGGGAACTTGTGGGGAGGGTCGAGTCCTTGGCTCCAGGCCCTCAGGCTACGTGGACCATGTCCAGACATGTCACCAGCTCCCAACAAGAATCATTTTATTAATTTCCTTGGACTTCATCTATGGAATCTGTATCGTCCACCATTTGCAGGCCCTCTCTCTGTCTTCGTCTTTTGAGACCCCAGTGACACCTATGTTGGACCATTTCATATGATTTCATTATGAGTAAGTGAGTCTCTGTTTATTTTTTGCAGTCTTCCTCTGTTCTAGTTTATAGATGGTGCTCGTTAACCTCTATTCAAGAGTACTTTGCTTTTATTCTATTGTGTGCAATATGCTGTTAATCCTACCCAATAAGTTTTTGGTGTCAAATATTGTATTTTTTAGTCCTAGGATTTCTATTTGGCTCCCCACCCCCGTAAATGTCTACATTTCTCCTGAGAGCCAACATTTCTTTATCCATTAGACAAATATTTGCCTGTGTACTCTTCAATATAGTTATTTTAAAATCTTCATCTGATAATTCAAACGTTGGGTTATACTTGGGTTTTTGTTTTGGGGTTTTTTTTAGGACTTTTATTAACTGCCTGGTGTTTTTGTTTATTCACACGCTTGGTAATTTTTTATTTTATACTTGATGGTGTGGATGACATGTTATAGAGACTCTACACTGCATCATCTGCCTCTAAAGATTATGGAATATCATTTAACAACAAGTATATTCCCGGCTGACCCCTTTGAACGTCTAGAAGACTGGCTCTGGGTTTTGTTAGGATGGGTCATCTCAGCGTTCCCCAGTCCCAGGGTGAACCCGTAGGCCTAGGCTGTACTGTTCACTTCTCAAGGGTGGTGCTTTTAGGGCTTCTGGGGAAAGCCCAAGGTCGTCATGATGCTGCCCTCGCCGGTCTGTCTCCGTCTGGGTCGGGAGCGGCTGAACTCTTCGCTTGGCCCTTCAGCCTTCCAGATGTCGTTTTGCTCCTGGACTCTTTCGAGCTTGCCGTGTACATCTGTAGGTTAGTGGTCAGCCAAGGACTCAAGGAGAGTTCTCACCTAGGTTTTTGGGTTCGTCTCTCTGTAGCTCCCTCATTTCTGGGATTTCTCCCCCTCAGTTTCCAGATACTCTTGCAGCCTATACCTCTATCCACAGAGACTAATAGGACAGCAGCTTTGGGCTGGAGCTCTATCTGCGATGCACAGACTGAGGAGTGCCCTCAGAGAAAAGCTGTATAAATGCAGATCTTACCTAGATGGTTCCTTTTTCAAGGTCCAAATCCCCTGTAGGTGCTTCCTGCATTTGGTCACTCCCCGCTGGCTTCAAACAGCTGATTTTTAAATACATATTTCACTTTTACAGAATTCGTAAGTATTATTTGCAGTAGAGTTAGTTCACTGCAGGCGACTCTCTTTGTTGTAAATTCTCCAATTCTCTTTTCCCTTCCGTGTTAGACCACAGTGTAGAACGGTGAGCTGTAGGATTCTAAGGCTGGAAGAGCAATAGGACATAGTTTAATCTCCATTTGATGCACCCAAATCTGCTTGTAACGCACCACCTTTTGAATCATCTCAGGCCGTATTTCCCCATTCCATATTTTTTAACACCTTGCATTTTGTGGAAGTTATTCTGTGTTAATATTTGCCTAAGATTTACTTCCACTTTCTGGTTTTAATTCTGTAGACTACTACACAAGCCTAAGCACATCAGAAATCTCACTTAATCAGCACAACAGTCGTGTGACGTAGGTACAGTCTTTCCTAGTGTGTCATAGACTGCGCACTGTTCCCTCCTAGCTCCGCACCTGCCATCTCAGGTAGGTCGTGCTTGCTCAGCGTCAAGGCTTGATGTAGCCCTGAGGTGCTAGGCAATGAGGTGTAAGAGAAATCTCCTCACGTTTCCTGGATCCTGTTTTCTGTTCTTTTTTCCTTTCCTTTCTTTCCTTTCCTCCTGTAGGATATTTATCCATTGCTTTTCAGAGAGAGTGGAAAGAAGAGAGAGACTGAGGAGACAGGGAAAGGGAAACATTGATGAGAGAGAAGCGCGTCAGTTGGTTGCCTCCCGAATGCACCTGGAGCAGGGCAGGGGTCAAGCCTGCGGCCGAGGTAGGTGCTCTTGGCCGGAGTCACACCCGGGATTCCTCAGTTGGCTGGCCGACGCTCTAACCACTGAACCAAACCGGCTAGGGCTGGATCCTTCCTTAAAACAGAGTTGAAGCCCTCTCTTTGGCCATCTTCTTTCATCACTTCTATTCTGATTCCTGAAATTATGTAGGGGCTGGAGCCCAGCTACCATTTTGGGCCACAAAAATGTGGGCCGTGTCTTAAGAACAGCAGAGTTCAATTAAGTCTGGCCCTGGGTTCTTTATGAAGCAGGACTACCATGCTGGCTTTGGATCTTCTACCTTTGAATTTGAGGGGGAGTGAAATATACTTGATCTTTTTAAAGCTCCATAGTTTTAGGCATCTGTTAATGGTAGCAGAAACCCCCAACTTACAGAAGAAAGTACTGAGCTTCGGGGTGGTTGAATAAGTGACGTGACAAGTGGGAAGCAGAGCTCGATTTACACCAGGATGCCTGTGAGCTCAGAGTGGGTGCGGACCCCTGGCCTGCACACCAGCTGTCCCTGTGACCGCATTAGCTATTCCACTGGCTTCATGCATGGCACCAGACCCAAGAACTAGGCCCAGTGGTTGTCCCTGAGTTACATTTATTTCAGTGTTGATTAGGTTTGGCTTCTAATTTTAGCTCATTTAGATCCCATTGCTTTCAGGTGATATTATAGGATATATTGTCAATCTTTCCAAGTTTTGTGGTTTGTAAAACAGTAGTGAATGGTGCATGTTTGGAAGTAGAAAAGGCACAGGGCCATGATAGTTAATCAAGTGGAGCTACCAGGCCATTAGCCTGCGTCAACCAAAAAAAAAAAGTTTATGTGTAATGAAGAACAGAAGGAATGTATTTGAGCAAAAAGACTGCAATCCGGGAGGCGCAGATTCAGGCAGCAATCGAAATTGCCCTCCAAAGACAGCAGAGAAAGGGGGGCTCCTACAGCGACCCCCGCAGCGTGGTCCCCCTGGGACCCTCGGGGCGAGGAAGGGCTCTGCCCGGGGAGCCGGGCGCCTGCAGCGCGCAAGGGCCGCGCTGGCCTGGGGACCGGCTGCGCCGCGCTGCCCCCCGCCCGCGGGGAGGAAGCGGCTCGGGCGGGTCCCCGCCTCCCGAGAGCCCAGGATTCAGGGCGCGGCCCCCGCCTTCCCACGGCTGCGGCCCCGCTCCGGCCGAGCAGGCAACGCGAGAGTTGCGCTGGGACGGGCTCCCATTGGCTCGCGGCCCGCAGCCGGCGCCGCCCTGAGCCAATGGCAGGCGAGCGGGGGCGGGCCCTCCCCGTTTCTCTGGGCCCCTCTGTCCCTGGCCCCCACCGGTCAGCTGTGCGCGGGGCAGGAGCAGAGGCGCCGCCGCCCCGCGCCCGGCCCTGCGGCTCCCCGGCGCCCGGCGGGGTCTCGGCGCCTCTGCGCCCTGAGGCCGAATGGGAACCGGCACCTTCGGACCCGCGATTACGTCCCGCCGGCGGGCCTTCAGTTATTTAGCTCCTCAGGGCAGCGTTTTCCTTTTCATCCTAAGTGATGCCACATGTTCTGGCCACAATGGCCAGGAGAATAAACCTAAGGAGCTAACAGTAAAGGTAGAGCAAGATCCCTGCTGTCCAGGACAAGGCCGGACAAGCCAGCCCAATACCCCCCAGTTCCCATAGAAAGAGCCAACCAGTCAGCTCCGGCCAAGCAAGCCCCGTCACTCACTGTAAGACACTGTGTTTAAATCGTCCCTTTTGTGTTGCTAAAGGTGCCCCTTTGTTTCCTGTACCAAAAGCTGACAGCCTGACAAGTTATTGGAAACCCCTTTACCGCAGTGCCTTCGTGGTTACTGAGCACAGTGAGAAGAACTGAGGTCGGGCTCTCACGTGGGTGAGACGCCCCAACTGTACCGCTGGCCAGCTAATGAAGGCTCCAAAATCCCAACACTAACTCGGGGGGTCGTCTGTCGCGGGTCCCCCCAGGGCACACATAAACATTCTTGCACGCAGCACATCTCGTGCCTGGGTGCACTGAGGGGGCGAATTCCGAAAATGGAATTTCTGGCTTAGAGGTTATGTAGATGAACTTTTTTAAATTATATTTTCATCACAGACTTTGACAGCACAAATGAACAGATGCAACATAAGTAAACTCTAAAGCTCAGCTGTGTGACAGTGACACGGGTGCTTTTTACCTTGTTGTGACAGGTTTCTTGCGCACATACACGGCCCTGGACGCTGCATTGTTCGCTCTGCTTGTGCGTATCCCCTTTAGAACATGTATGGTTTAGGCCATAACATTCTTTACTCTTTCAAAAAGAATTACGTTTATTGTTGAAAGTATTACAGATGTCCCCTTACTTCACTTTTATTTATTTATTTTTTTAATATGTCTTTATTGACTTCATAGAGAGGAAAGGAGAGGGACAGAGAGAGAGAGAAACATCAATGATGAGAGTCATTGATCAGCTGCCTCCTGCACGCCCCCGACTGGGGATCGAGCCCGCAACCCGGGCATGTGCCCTGACCAGGAATCGAACCCCGATCGCCTGGATCCCAGGTCGACGCTCAACCGTTGAGCCACCCCGGCCGGGCCCCTTACTTCACTTTTAATAGAGTGGCCCGCAGTCCGCCTCTGCATTGCATAAGGTAGCTGACATTAGTGCCATTCAGTAAAATGCTTTCACCGACATGAAGTGGCCACACTTGAACTTTAGACTCTCGGTGTGGAAGATGAGATGGCAGAGGGTTCCTAAGTGCCGTGTTTCCTGTGAAAATCTTCAAGTAGCTCATATCAGCATTTAGATTGGCTTCGTCTAGTTTAAAAAATGGACATACTTTGAATTTCAAAGTAGCCCATCTTTTTCTCCGCCTGTCTGTAGTTTGCTTGTTTTTAAGAGTTAAAAGAAGTATCGCACTTCACGTAGTCTTCTTGGTCTTCTTTTTTCCACTCAGTAGGTTTCTAGCATATTGATCCATATTGCTACTTGCAGGTATAACCCATCCACTTTCACTGCCAATGACATTCTACAATTTCGTTATGTATTTCCCTATGACTAAAGGGTATTTGGGTTGTTTTAGTTTGGCGTGTCCATTTTTAACTTTGATATGTGTTTTGAAATTGTCCTCTGAGTGTGGACAAGTCCCCCACCAGCCCCTGGCCCCAGCGACCAATAAATGAGAATTCATAGTAACATTGTGGTTGAAATTGGTGTGCCTTTCTGAAGCAATATTCTAGCTCTCAAAGTAGTTTTACAAACTTTCATGGACATTATTAAAGAGATGGGAAAGGGGCTCTGCTCCACGCAGGGCTCAGCCGGGGCAGTGAGTAGCCCAATGCCATCCTATCAGCTAGGGCCAAGTTGGGAGGTTGCAGATATCTGAACATTTGTCTGATCACTTGGCAAGATATCCATAGCATGCTATTTGACCTTGGCGGGTTTTCTGAATCTGTTAGAGGGGCAAATCAAAAGAGATCTTTCTGCTTCTGAAACAGTTTACTGTGGCACAGTCGGGGGAAAAGTTGATCCCCTGGATAGAAGCAAGGAGGAGGTCAGGTCCCAAGAAGAAATCCTACGTGTGGTGAGCAAAGGGGCACCAGGGTGTCTGGGACAGCCCTCGCCCTGGCTTTGGGTTGGGAGGGAATTTCACATAGGAAAGGAGGAGAGAAAAGAGGCAGGTCAGAGTCCAGATTTGTTTTTGTTTTTTTTACTTGAAAGGACACTGTTTCCCAGAATCCAGATCCTCTGTGGATGGGGAATCCCCTGTTAGTTTTCCCTTCGGTGTCCCAGGCTTGACCTTGAAGATACTCTGTGGTGGAAATTCCCACTCCAGTGGGCAGTTCCTGTCCCCACATGAGGCGCCAGGCGTGGCTTCGCGTGGCTCCCTGAGCACTCAGTCCTGGGAGAGCTGATCTCATCCAGCTTCTGCTGGAGGCGGTGACCCTCCTGCAGGCTCTGACTCCTGCACTCGCAGCCCCTCCGCTCACCTCACCGAGTAGGGCAGTGCAGGGGTCCCAGCAGGTGTGCCCCCCAGGGACACTCCTGTCAACGCACCGGCCCCCAAACTGGCCTTGCGCTCACTCCTTCCGAGGCTCCGTGCATGCTTTTTTCTATGTGTATTCCTTGCGCACTGGTACTTTCCTGTAAAGAGAGGCATTCATGTGCACGCACAGCCCCTCCGTCTTTGCATTGCGGCTCAACATGATAACAATAGGACAAGGCTGTGGAAACAGACCTGTGCATTTGAACCCTGGCCTACCCACTACATAATGCGGCTGAGGGTGAGTTGGTTTCTTGCTTATCAGTAAGGACACTAGTATTTACCTCATTAAAACACTGAAACAGTTAGTGAGGTGCCATTGAATAGCATCTTCTGCAATTCTTGAACACAATTAAGTGCTCAGTAGATATTTTCCATTTTTTATTCATTACTTATTCGTTT